>NW_024058964.1:256690-296002 GCF_016432855.1 Salvelinus namaycush
GGGCCAGCCAACGAGAGCATAGAGGTCGCAGTGGTGGGTAGTATATGGGGCTTGGTGATAAAACGGATGGCACTGTGATAGCCTACATCCATTTTGCTGAGTAGAGTGTTTTGGGGCTATTTTGTAAATGACATTGCCAAAGTCAAGGATCGGTAGGATAGTCAGTTTTACGAGGATATGTTTGGCGGCATGAGTGAAGGAGGCTTTGTTGCGAAATAGGAAGCCGATTCTAGATTTAATTTTGGATTGGAGATGCTTAATGTAAGTCTGGAAGGAGAGTTTACAGTCTAAACAGACACCTAGATATTTGTAGTTGTCCACATATTCTAGGTCAGAACCGTCCAGAGTAGTGATGCTGGATGGGCGTGCAGGTGTGGGCAGCAATCGGTTGAAGAGCATGCATTTAGTTTTACTTGCATTTAAAAGCAGTTGGAGGCCACAGAAGGAGTGTTGTATGGCGTTGAAGCTCGTTTGGAGGTTTGTTAGCACAGTGTCCAAAGAAGGGCCAGATGTAAACAGAATGATGTCGTCTGCGTAGAGGTGGATCAGAGAATCACCAGCAGCAAAAGCGACATCATTGATATATTCAGAGAAAAGAGTTGGCCCGAGAATTGAACCCTGTGGCACCCCAATAAAGACTGCCAGAGGTCCGGACAACATGCTATTGTTTGAGGAGAGTGCACAATTTTGAACATGAAAAGTTAATAATAATCAAATTAGGCACATTTGGGCAGTCTTGATACAACATTTTGAACAGAAATGCAATGGTTCATTGGATCAGTCTAACACTTTGCACATACACTGTTGCCATCTAGTGGCCAAAATATAAATTGCACCTGGCTGGATAAATACATTATGGCATTTCTCTTGCATTTCAAAGATGATGGTACAAAAAAATACAAAAGAAAGGTTTTTTTTTTCTTTGTATTGTCTTTTACCAGATCTAATGTGTTATATTCTACTACATTCCTTTCACATTTCCCTAAACTTTAAAGTGTTTCATTTCAAATGGTACCAAGAATATGCATATCCTTGCTTCAGGTCCTGAGCTACAGGAAGTTACATTTGTGTATGTCATTGTAGGTGAAAACTGAAAAAAAAAGGGCCAATCCTTATTAAGCATTTAGATGGTCATAAAACAAGATATCAGATGTTGGTGGTCGATATAATCCAATAATGGTGAGAATCATATGAGGGGAGAGGAAGACATTCAGCCCCATACATTACATGTCATTGGCACAGATAATATTGGTTACTCAAATATAGATTATTTCAATCGTTCATCAATGATTTCGGGTCTGGATGGCTAATTAGGGGGACTTTTCTCCACTTCTCCCAGAATTACATTCTCCATATTAGCCCTTTTTCCCTGCAGGTAACCTAACTCCAGATTCTGATGGGGAGCTTGGTACCCTGGGTGTATGTTGATTTCGGATTGTTTGAATGAAGGCCAGCATTGTTGTTTGGCTACCTTCTTTAGTATTCCCCAGAGAGATGTCTTATTATCCTCAAGGTTTTCTATGGGGTTATGATCTCTGGTCTCAGGAGCCCAGCTTCATTTCTAGCATTCTTCCTCTTCTTCTTCTTCTTGTTTTTCTTGTAATGAGAGGTCACTGTTGTAGACTCACCAGGTACCAACTCCAATGTTTCATTCACTCCGTCTTTGTCCTGGGGAGCCGAGGAATTATCCTCTTCAACCTCAGTCTCAAGTTCAGTCATTTCAGTTGAGATATGTGATTACGTCTGCTCTACTCATGGGGACATATGCACCTTAAGTTGTCCAGTGTAGTAGGACTGTACTCTACCATCCCCTGACACCCCCTCTAGTGTGGGATTGTATCAGCCAATCCTGTCTACGTGCAGCACCTTGTCCAACATAAACTATTTTGATCCAGTGAGGGTCCATCCAGACCGTATTATAGGAATGATAATATACGAAACCATCTCCATTGGAGCAGATTGTGAGTTCACATTTATATCTTATCATGTGCCTCATCACCCTCTCCACACCCCCGTACATCCAGCTTCAGCCAGGAACTCAGTCACAATCAATCAATCAATCAATCAAGTTTATTTTATATAGCCCTTCGTACATCAGCTAATATCTCGAAGTGCTGTACAGAGACCCAGCCTAAAACCCCAAACAGCTAGAATGCAGGTGTAGAAGCACGACACCACCATCTGCTGATTCAGGTCTTTAATTGTAACCTGAAAGGAGTTCTGGTGAGCCAGATCAGCGACTTCAAACTGAACGGATCTCTTTGAACACAACATGTTTTCCTCTGACTGTTGCCCTTTCTTTCTTACTAAGAACTCGTTTAATAGTAATATATATATATTATATATCTCCTAGTGTTGTTTAATAGTAATATATATATTAGGCATGTAGTAGAGAGGGGTACATGGGCGTTGTCCAATTTATTTGTGTATTTTACCTGCTTTTTCTCCCCAATTGTCATTGCTGCAACTCCCCAACGGGCTCGAGAGGCAAAGGTCGAGTCATGTGTCCTCCGAAACATGACCCGCCAAGCCGCATTTCTTAACACCGGCGCACCAATATGTCGGAGGAAACACCGATCAACTGACGACCGCGATCAGCTTGCAGGTCCCCGGCCCGCCACAAGGAGTCGCTAGAGCGCGATGAGCCAAGTAAAGCCCCGCCGGCCAAACCCTCCCCTTACCCGGATGACGCTAGGCCGGTTGTGACACAGCCCGGGAACGAACCCGGGTCTGTAGTGACGCCTCTAACACTGCGAGTTGTTTTGATCTTCACCTGTTAGAGACTAACAGCACATCTTCAGTCAGCAGATACAGTACTTTCCTCTCCTTCTCACAAACACATTCAGACGCACACACACACACCTCACATGCACACACACACCTAAAACCTCACACACACACTAAAGTCAGTGGGTAATATCCCCTCCCTCCAGATGGTGTGTGAGACGGCAACAAATGGCTCTCCAGTCCCGTCCCACTGAGATTAAAATAATAAGCATGCATTAACAAATCTGTACTGGCACAAAAACAAAAATGAAATTAACGAGTTCTGCCATGCGGGGACAATAAGCAGGAGTCTAACGGTTACTGTGGTGACTTCATCATCATAGAACAGGTAGAAGAGATGAAGGGAGGGAGATAGCAGAGAGAGGGAGGGGGGGGGAGGGAGGGAGATAGCAGAGGGAGGGAGGGAGGGAGGGAGGGAGGGAGCAGAAATAGGGAGGGAGGGAGGGAGGGGGGAGAGAGGGAGGGACAGGGGAGGGAAGGACGTAGCAGAAATAGGGAGGGGGGAGAGAGGGAGGGACAGGGGAGGGAAAAAGGTAGCAGAAATAGGGAGGGAGGGGGAGGGAGAGAGAGGGGAGGGAAGGAGGTAGCAGAGAGAGGGAGGGAGACTTCTGTATTAGCATGCTAATGTAATTCTTAGGAGGCCGGAGCACAGACACACAGAGAGGCAGGGGATGTAACCTTGCCGTGACTTTAAAGGAATGTTAAGACAACGTGAGCCGACCTGCTGTGGCTTCACGTAGTGGCCCCATCTCCCTAAGATGTGTGTGTGTGAGTGTGTGTGTGTGTGTGTGTGTGTGTGTGTGTGTGTGTGTGTGTGTGTGTGTGTGTGTGTGTGTGTGTGTGTGTGTGTGTGTGTGTGTGTGTGTGTGAGTGTGTGTATGTGTGTGTGTGTGAGTGTGTGTATGTGTGTTCATAGTCGCCTGAGCAGCGGAATAGCATCCCCACTTTCAAAATAAGGAACAAACATATGTTTTTGCAGCCCCGCATTTTTTACAAGAAAATTATAATACATTTTTAATTTTCAACGATTAGGTATGTTTTGATATAGTCTGTATTTAGATAGATGTCCATTTTTTATATGATATAATAATTAACAGATAGCATTTTGCTTCCCTCCCCCTGTCTCCTCTAGATGAATGGTTTTAACCACGCTATAGCTTTGCTTCCCTCCCTCCGTCTCCTCTAGATGAATGGTTATTCCCTCTATAGTTTTGCTTCCCTCCCCCCCATCTCTTCTAGATGAATGGTTATTCCCTCTATAGCTTTGCTTCCCTCCCTCCGTCTCCTCTAGATGAATGGTTATTCCCTCTATAGTTTTGCTTCCCTCCCCCTGTCTCCTCTAGATGAATGATTATTCCCTCTATAGTTTTGCTTCCCTCCCTCCGTCTCCTCTAGATGAATGGTTATTCCCTCTATAGTTTTGCTTCCCTCCCCCCGTCTCTTCTAGATGAATGGGTATTCCCTCTATAGTTTTGCTTCCCTCCCTCCGTCTCCTCTAGATGAATGGTTATTCCCTCTATAGTTTTGCTTCCCTCCCCCCATCTCCTCTAGATGAATGGTTATTCCCTCTATAGTTTTGCTTCCCTCCCTCCGTCTCCTCTAGATGAATGGTTATTCCCCCTATAGTTTTGCTTCCCTCCCCCCATCTCTTCTAGATGAATGGTTATTCCCTCTATAGCTTTGCTTCCCTCCCTCCATCTCCTCTAGATGAATGGTTATTCCCTCTATAGTTTTGCTTCCCTCCCCCGTCTCCTCTAGATGAATGGTTATTCCCTCTATAGTTTTGCTTCCCTCCCTCCGTCTCCTCTAGATGAATGGTTATTCCCTCTATAGTTTTGCTTCCCTCCCCCCATCTCCTCTAGATGAATGGTTATTCCCTCTATAGTTTTGCTTCCCTCCCTCCGTCTCCTCTAGATGAATGGTCATTCCCTCTATAGTTTTGCTTCCCTCCCCCCGTCTCCTCTAGATGAATGGTTATTCCCTCTATAGTTTTGCTTCCCTCCTCCGTCTCTTCTAGATGAATGGTTATTCCCTCTATAGTTTTGCTTCCCTCCCCCCGTCTCCTCTAGATGAATGGTTATTCCCTCTATAGTTTTGCTTCCCTCCCCCCGTCTCCTCTAGATGAATGGTTATTCCCTCTATAGTTTTGCTTCCCTCCCCCCGTCTCCTCTAGATGAATGGTTGTTCCCTCTATAGTTTTGCTTCCCTCCCCCCATCTCCTCTAGATGAATGGTTATTCCCTCTATAGTTTTGCTTCCCTCCCTCCGTCTCCTCTAGATTAATGGTTATTACCTCTATAGTTTTGCTTCCCTCCCTCCGTCTCCTCTAGATTAATGGTTATTCCCTCTATAGTTTTGCTTCCCTCCCCCCATCGCCTCTAGATGAATGGTTGTTCCCTCTATAGTTTTGCTTCCCTCCCTCCATCTCCTCTAGATGAATGGTTATTCCCTCTATAGTTTTGCTTCCCTCCCCCTGTCTCCTCTAGATGAATGGTTATTCCCTCTATAGTTTTGCTTCCCTCCCTCCGTCTCCTCTAGATGAATGGTTATTCCCTCTATAGTTTTGCTTCCCTCCCCCCGTCTCTTCTAGATGAATGGGTATTCCCTCTATAGTTTTGCTTCCCTCCCCCTGTCTCCTCTAGATGAATGGTTAATCCCTCTATAGTTTTGCTTCCCTCCCCCCATCTCCTCTAGATGAATGGTTATTCCCTCTATAGTTTTGCTTCCCTCCCTCCATCTCCTCTAGATGAATGGTTATTCTCTCTATAGTTTTGCTTCCCTCACCCCCGTCTCCTCTAGATGAATGGGTATTCCCTCTATAGTTTTGCTTCCCTCCCTCCATCTCCTCTAGATGAATGGTTATTCCCTCTATAGTTTTGCTTCCCTCACCCCCGTCTCCTCTAGATGAATGGTTATTCCCTCTATAGTTTTGCTTCCCTCCCTCCATCTCCTCTAGATGAATGGTTATTCCCTCTATAGTTTTGCTTCCCTCCCTCCGTCTCCTCTAGATGAATGGTTATTCCCTCTGTAGTTTTGCTTCCCTCCCCCCATCTCCTCTAGATGAATGGTTATTCCCTCTATAGTTTTGCTTCCCTCCCTCCATCTCCTCTAGATGAATGGTTATTCCCTCTATAGTTTTGCTTCCCTCCCTCCATCTCCTCTAGATGAATGGTTATTCCCTCTATAGTTTTGCTTCCCTCACCCCCGTCTCCTCTAGATGAATGGTTATTCCCTCTATAGTTTTGCTTCCCTCCCTCCATCTCCTCTAGATGAATAGTTATTCCCTCTATAGTTTTGCTTCCCTCCCTCCGTCACCTCTAGATGAATGGTTATTCCCTCTATAGTTTTGCTTCCCTCCCCCCATCTCCTCTAGATGAATGGTTATTCCCTCTATAGTTTTGCTTCCCTCCCTCCGTCTCCTCTAGATGAATGGTTATTCCCTCTATAGTTTTGCTCCCCTCACCCCCGTCTCCTCTAGATGAATGGTTATTCCCTCTATAGTTTTGCTTCCCTCCCTCCATCTCCTCTAGATGAATGGTTATTCCCTCTATAGTTTTGCTTCCCTCACCCCCGTCTCCTCTAGATGAATGGTTATTCCCTCTATAGTTTTGCTTCCCTCCCTCCATCTCCTCTAGATGAATGGTTATTCCCTCTATAGTTTTGCTTCCCTCCCTCCGTCTCCTCTAGATGAATGGTTATTCCCTCTATAGTTTTGCTTCCCTCCCCCCATCTCCTCTAGATGAATGGTTATTCCCTCTATAGTTTTGCTTCCCTCCCTCCGTCTCCTCTAGATGAATGGTAATTCCCTCTATAGTTTTGCTTCCCTCCCTCCGTCTCCTCTAGATGAATGGTTATTCCCTCTATAGTTTTGCTTCCCTCCCACCACTGTGTTGGTGCAGTTAGAAAGCACTAGTTGACCCACTGGTGTTTTAATATAAAGGCACCTGATGAAGACAATGTTTATCTACTGTGTTGTTACATTTGTATCATGGCTTCATGTCCAATGGTGTTGGCCTGATAGTGTTGATGGTGTTGGTCTGATGGTGTTGATGGTGTTGGTCTGATAGTGTTGATGGTGTTGGTCTGATAGTGTTGATGGTGTTGGTCTGATGGTGTTGATGGTGTTGGTCTGATAGTGTTGGTCTGATAGTGTTGATGGTGTTGGTCTGATAGTGTTCATGGTGTTGGTCTGATAGTGTTGATGGTGTTGGTCTGATAGTGTTGATGGTGTTGGTCTGATAGTGTTGATGGTGTTGGCCTGATAGTGTTGATGGTGTTGGTCTGATAGTGTTGATGGTGTTGGTCTGATAGTGTTGATGGTGTTGGTCTGATAGTGTTGATGGTGTTGGTCTGATAATGTTGATGGTGTTGGCCTGATAGTGTTGATGGTGTTGGTCTGATAGTGTTGATGGTGTTGATGGTGTTGGTCTGATAGTGTTGATGGTGTTGGTCTGATAGTGTTGATGGTGTTGATGGTGTTGGTCTGATAGTGTTGATGGTGTTCGTCTGATAGTGCTGATGGTGTTGGCCTGATAGTGTTGATGGTGTTGATGGTGTTGGTCTGATAGTGTTGATGTTGCTGGTCTGATAGTGTTGATGGTGTTGGTCTGATAGTGTTGATGGTGTTGGTCTGATAGTGTTGATGGTGTTGGTCTGATAGTGTTGATGGTGTTGGCCTGATGGTGTTGGTCTGATAGTGTTGATGGTGCTGGTCTGATAGTGTTGATGGTGTTGGTCTGATAGTGTTGATGGTGTTGGTCTGATAGTGTTGATGGTGTTGGTCTGATAGTGTTGATGGTGTTGGTCTGATAGTGTTGATGGTGTTGGTCTGATAGTGTTGATGGTGTTGGTCTGATAGTGTTGATGGTGTTGGTCTGATAGTGTTGATGGTGTTGGTCTGATAGTGTTGATGGTGTTGGTCTGATAGTGTTGATGGTGTTGGTCTGATAGTGTTGATGGTGTTGGCCTGATAGTGTTGATGGTGTTGGTCTGATAGTGTTGATGGTGTTGGTCTGATAGTGTTGATGATGTTGGTCTGATAGTGTTGATGGTGTTGGTCTGATAGTGTTGATAGTGTTGATGGTGTTGGTCTTATAGTGTTGATGGTGTTGGTCTGATAGTGTTGACGGTGCTGGTCTGATAGTGTTGATGGTGTTGTTCTGATAGTGTTGATGGTGTTGGTCTGATAGTGTTGATGGTGTTGGTCTGATAGTGTTGATGGTGTTGGTCTGATAGTGTTGATGGTGTGATGGTGTTGGTCTGATAGTGTTGATGGTGTGATGGTGTTGGTCTGATAGTGTTGATGGTGCTGGTCTGATAGTGTTGATGGTGTTGATGGTGTTGGCCTGATAGTGTTGATGGTGCTGGTCTGATAGTGTTGATGGTGTTGGTCTGATAGTGTTGATGGTGTTGGTCTGATAGTGTTGATGGTGTTGGTCTGTTAGTGTTGATGGTGTTGGTCTGATAGTGTTAATGGTGTTGGTCTGATAGTGTTGATGGTGTTGATGGTGTTTGTCTGATAGTGTTGATGGTGTGATGGTGTTGGTCTGATAGTGTTGATGGTGTTGGTCTGATAGTGTTGATGGTGTTGGCCTGATAGTGTTGATGGTGTTGGCCTGATAGTGTTGATGGTGTTGGTCTGATAGTGTTGATGGTGTTGGTCTGATAGTGTTGATGGTGTTGGTCTGATAGTGTTGATGGTGTTGGCCTGATAGTGTTGATGGTGTTGGTCTGATAGTGCTGATGGTGTTGACGGTGTTGGTCTGATAGTGTTGATGGTGTTGGTCTGATAGTGTTGATGGTGTTGGTCTGATAGTGTTGATGGTGTTGGTCTGATAGTGCTGATGGTGTTGACGGTGTTGGTCTGATAGTGCTGATGGTGTTGGTCTGATAGTGCTGATGGTGTTGGTCTGATAGTGTTGATGGTGTTGGTCTGATAGTGTTGATGGTGTTGGCCTGATAGTGTTCATGGTGTTGGTCTGATAGTGTTGATGGTGTTGGTCTGATAGTGTTGATGGTGTTGGTCTGATACTGTTGATGGTGTTGATGGTGATGGTCTGATAGTGCTGATGGTGTTGACGGTGTTGGTCTGATAGTGTTGATGGTGTTGGTCTGATAGTGTTGATGGTGTTGGTCTGATAGTGTTGATGGTGTTGGTCTGATAGTGTTGATGGTGTTGGCCTGATAGTGTTGTTGGTGTTGGTCTGATAGTGTTGATGGTGTTGGCCTGAAAGTGTTGATGGTGTTGGTCTGATAGTGTTGATGGTGTTGGTCTGATAGTGTTGATGGTGTTGGTCTGATAGTGTTGATGGTGTTGGTCTGATAGTGTTGATGGTGTTGGTCTGATAGTGTTGATGGTGTTGGTCTGATAGTGTTGATGGTGTTGGTCTGATAGTGTTGATAGTGTTGATGGTGTTGGTCTGATAGTGTTGATGGTGATGGTCTGATAGTGTTGATGGTGTTGGTCTGATAGTGTTGATGGTGTTGGTCTGATAGTGTTGATGGTGTTGGTCTGATAGTGTTGATGGTGTTGGTCTGATAGTGTTGATGGTGTTGGCCTGATGGTGTTGGTCTGATAGTGTTGATGGTGTTGGTCTGATAGTGATGATGGTATTGGTCTGATAGTGTTGATGGTATTGGTCTGATAGTGTTGATGGTGTTGGTCTGATAGTGTTGATGGTGTTGGCCTGATAGTGTTGGCCTGAGAGTGTTGATGGTGTTGATGGTGCTGGTCTGATAGTGTTGATGGTGTTGGTCTGATAATGTTGATGGTGTTGGTCTGATAGTGTTGATGGTGTTGGCCTGATAGTGTTGATGGTGTTGGCCTGATAGTGTTGATGGTGTTGGTCTGATAGTGTTGATGGTGTTGATGGTGTTGGTCTGATAGTGTTGATGGTATTGGTCTGATAGTGTTGATGGTGTTGGTCTGATAGCCTTGATGGTGTGATGGTGTTGGCCTGATAGTGTTGATGGTGTTGGTCTGATAGTGTTGATGGTGTTGGTCTGATAGTGTTGATGGTGTTGGCCTGATAGTGTTGATGGCGTTGGCCTGATAGTGTTGATGGTGTTGGTCTGTTAGTGTTGATGGTATTGGTCTGATAGTGTTGATAGTGTTGGTCTGATAGTGTTGATGGTATTGGTCTGATAGTGTTGATGGTGTTGGTCTGATATTGTTGATGGTGTTGGTCTGATAGTGTTGATGGTGTTGGTCTTATAGTGTTGATTGTGTTGGTCTGATAGTGTTGATGGTGTTGATGGTGTTGGTCTGATAGTGTTGATGGTGTTGGTCTGATAGTGTTGATGGTGTTGGTCTGATAGTGTTGATGGTGTTGGTCTGATAGTGTTGATGGTGTTGGCCTGATAGTGTTGATGGTGTTGGTCTGATAGTGTTGATGGTGTTGGCCTGATAGTGTTGATGGTGTTGGTCTGATAGTGTTGATGGTGTTGGTCTGATAGTGTTGATGGTGTTGGTCTGATAGTGTTGATGGTGTTGGTCTGATAGTGTTGATGGTGTTGGTCTGATAGTGTTGATGGTGTTGGTCTGATAGTGTTGATGGTGTTGATGGTGTTGATGGTGTTGGTCTGATAGTGTTGATGGTGTTGATGGTGTTGGTCTGATAGTGTTGATGGTGTTGGGCTGATAGTGTTGATGGTGTTGGTCTGATAGTGTTGATGGTGTTGGTCTGATAGTGTTGATGGTGTTGGCCTGATAGTGTTGATGGTGTTGGTCTGATAGTGTTGATGGTGTTGGTCTGATAGTGTTGATGGTGTTGGCCTGATAGTGTTGATGGTGTTGGTCTGATAGTGTTGATGGTGTTGGTCTGATAGTGTTGATGGTGTTGGTCTGATAGTGTTGATGGTGTTGGTCTGATAGTGTTGATGGTGTTGGTCTGATAGTGTTGATGGTGTTGGTCTGATAGTGTTGATGGTGCTGGTCTGATAGTGTTGATGGTGTTGGCCTGATAGTGTTGATGGTGTTGGCCTGATAGTGTTGATGGTGTTGGTCTGATAGTGTTGATGGTGCTGGTCTGATAGTGTTGATGGTGTTGGTCTGATAGTGTTGATGGTGTTGGTCTGATAGTGTTGACAGGGTTGATGGTGTTGGTCTGATAGTGTTGATGGTGTTGACGGTGTTGGTCTGATAGTGTTGATGGTGTTGACGGTGTTGGTCTGATAGTGTTGATGGTGTTGGTCTGATAGGGTTGATAGGGTTGATGGTGTTGGTCTGATAGTGTTGATGGTGTTGGTCTGATAGTGTTGATGGTGTTGATGGTGTTGGTCTGATAGTGTTGATGGTGTTGGTCTGATAGTGTTGATGGTGTTGGTCTGATAGTGTTGATGGTGTTGGTCTGATAGTGTTGATGGTGTTGGTCTGATAGTGTTGATGGTGTTGGCCTGATAGTGTTGATGGTGTTGAACTGATAGTGTTGATGGTGTTGGTCTGATAGTGTTGATGGTGTTGGTCTGATAGTGTTGATGGTGTTGGTCTGATAGTGTTGATGGTGCTGGTCTGATAGTGTTGATGGTGCTGGTCTGATAGTGTTGATGGTGTTGATGGTCGTGGCCTGATAGTGTTGATGGTGTTGGTCTGATAGTGTTGATGGTGTTGGTCTGATAGTGTTGATGGTGTTGGTCTGATAGTGTTGATGGTGTTGGTCTGATAGTGTTGATGGTGTTGGTCTGATAGTGTTGATGGTGTTGGTCTGATAGTGTTGATGGTGTTGGCCTGATAGTGTTGATGGTGTTGGCCTGATAGTGTTGATGGTGTTGGTCTGATAGTGTTGATAGTGTTGATGGTGTTGGTCTGATAGTGTTGATGGTGCTGGTCTGATAGTGTTGATGGTGTTGGTCTGATAGTGTTGATGGTGTTGGCCTGATAGTGTTGATGGTGCTGGTCTGATAGTGTTGATGGTGTTGATGGTGTTGGTCTGATAGTGTTGATGGTGCTGGTCTGATAGTGTTGATGGTGTTGGCCTGATAGTGTTGGTCTGATAGTGTTGATGGTGTTGGTCTGATAGTGTTGATGGTGTTGGTCTGAGAGTGTTGATGGTGTTGGTCTGATAGTGTTGATGGTGTTGGTCTGATAGTGTTGAATGTGTTGGTCTGAGAGTGTTGATGGTGTTGGTCTGATAGTGTTGATGGTGTTGGTCTGATAGTGTTGATGGTGTTGGTCTGATAGTGTTGATGGTGTTGGTCTGATGGTGTTGATGGTGTTGGTCTGATAGTGTTGATGGTGCTGGTCTGATAGTGTTGATGGTGTTGGTCTTGAGAGTGTTGATGGTGTTGGTCTGATAGTGTTGATGGTGTTGGTCTGATAGTGTTGATGGTGTTGGTCTGATAGTGTTGATGGTGTTGGTCTGATAGTGTTGATGGTGTTGGTCTGATAGTGTTGATGGTGCTGGTCTGATAGTGTTGATGGTGTTGGTCTGATAGTGTTGATGGTGTTGGCCTGATAGTGTTGATGGTGTTGGTCTGATAGTGTTGATGGTGTTGGCCTGATAGTGTTGATGGTGTTGGTCTGATAGTGTTGATGGTGTTGGCCTGATGGTGTTGGTCTGATAGTGTTTATGGTGTTGGTCTGATAGTGTTGATGGTGTTGGTCTGATAGTGTTGATGGTGTTGGTCTGATACTGTTGATGGTGTTGGCCTGATAGTGTTTATGGTGTTGGTCTGATAGTGTTGATGGTGTTGGTCTGATAGTGTTGATGGTGTTGGTCTGATAGTGTTGATGGTGTTGGTCTGATAGTGTTGATGGTGTTGGTCTGATAGTGTTGATGGTGTTGGCCTGATAGTGTTGATGGTGTTGGCCTGATAGTGTTGATGGTGTTGGTCTGATAGTGTTGATAGTGTTGATGGTGTTGGTCTGATAGTGTTGATGGTGCTGGTCTGATAGTGTTGATGGTGTTGGTCTGATAGTGTTGATGGTGTTGGCCTGATAGTGTTGATGGTGCTGGTCTGATAGTGTTGATGGTGTTGATGGTGTTGGTCTGATAGTGTTGATGGTGCTGGTCTGATAGTGTTGATGGTGTTGGCCTGATAGTGTTGGTCTGATAGTGTTGATGGTGTTGGTCTGATAGTGTTGATGGTGTTGGTCTGAGAGTGTTGATGGTGTTGGTCTGATAGTGTTGATGGTGTTGGTCTGATAGTGTTGATGGTGTTGGTCTGATAGTGTTGATGGTGTTGGTCTGATGGTGTTGATGGTGTTGGTCTGATAGTGTTGATGGTGCTGGTCTGATAGTGTTGATGGTGTTGGTCTGAGAGTGTTGATGGTGTTGGTCTGATAGTGTTGATGGTGTTGGTCTGATAGTGTTGATGGTGTTGGTCTGATAGTGTTGATGGTGTTGGTCTGATAGTGTTGATGGTGTTGGTCTGATAGTGTTGATGGTGCTGGTCTGATAGTGTTGATGGTGTTGGTCTGATAGTGTTGATGGTGTTGGCCTGATAGTGTTGATGGTGTTGGTCTGATAGTGTTGATGGTGTTGGCCTGATAGTGTTGATGGTGTTGGTCTGATAGTGTTGATGGTGTTGGCCTGATGGTGTTGGTCTGATAGTGTTTATGGTGTTGGTCTGATAGTGTTGATGGTGTTGGTCTGATAGTGTTGATGGTGTTGGTCTGATAGTGTTGATGGTGTTGGCCTGATAGTGTTGATGGTGTTGGTCTGATAGTGTTGATGGTGTTGGTCTGATAGTGTTGATGGTGTTGGTCTGATAGTGTTGATGGTGTTGGTCTGATGGTGTTGATGGTGTTGGTCTGATAGTGTTGATGGTGTTGGTCTGATGGTGTTGATGGTGTTGGTCTGATAGTGTTGATGGTGTTCGTCTGATAGTGTTGATGGTGTTGGTCCTATAGTGCACTCTGACTCTGAGGGAGAATCTCTTGGCATACTCCTCATGTCCTCTTTCATCGCCTCCTTCTCAAAACTCATTGGCTTCTCGGACTCCCTCCCCTCTGACCTTCTCCTCCAATTGGTTTTTAAAAGGAGGCGAGGAAAGAGGCGAGAGGACGTGAGGTTTTTGCAATTGAGATTCTCCCACTGACTGAGTAGCCTTCCATCAGCCTACAAAGAATGCATGTCAGGTAGCTCACGGGCTGTCAATGAGTATTCTCAAGGGCTGTCAATGAGTATTCTCAAGGGGCCGTCAATGAGTATTCTTGACGGCTGTCAATGAGTATTCTCAAGGGCTGTCAATGAGTATTCTCGACGGCTGTCAATGAGTATTCTCAAGGGCTGTCAATGAGTATTCTCAAGGGCTGTCAATGAGTATTCTCGAGGGCTGTCAATGAGTATTCTCAAGGGCTGTCAATGAGTATTCTCAAGGGCTGTCAATGAGTATTCTCAAGGGCTGTCAATGAGTATTCTCGACGGCTGTCAATGAGTATTCTCGACGGCTGTCAATGAGTATTCTCAAGGGATGTCAATGAGTATTCTCAAGGGCTGTCAATGAGTATTCTCAACGGCTGTCAATGAGTATTCTCAAGGGCTGTCAATGAGTATTCTCAAGGGCTGTCAATGAGTATTCTCAAGGGCTGTCAATGAGTATTCTCAAGGGCTGTCAATGAGTATTCTCAAGGGCTGTCAATGAGTATTCTCGACGGCTGTCAATGAGTATTCTCAAGGGCTGTCAATGAGTATTCTCTACGGCTGTCAATGAGTATTCTCAAGGGCTGTCAATGAGTATTCTCAAGGGCTGTCAATGAGTATTCTCAAGGGCTGTCAATGAGTATTCTCAAGGGCTGTCAATGAGTATTCTCAAGGGCTGTCAATGAGTATTCTCAAGGGGCTGTCAATGAGTATTCTCAAGGGGCTGTCAATGAGTATTCTCAAGGGGCTGTCAATGAGTATTCTCAAGGGGCTGCCAATGAGTATTCTCGAAGGCTGTCCTCTTCCAGGTTATAATGTAACCAAGCTGTGTCTGCATGCAGAAACAAAACACAGGATATTTTTAATCTCGATAAAACAGCTCTGCTTGGTTTGGTGAGTAATATCGACCAAATAAGCAATTTCCGCCCTCTTTGCATCAAATATGTAATATGTACGCATATGTAAATATGTAATATGTACGCTGAGGAGACAAGTTCATTTAAAAATTCTTCAGGGTGACGGTGCTTCAAATAATAGCGTCCCCCCCCCCAAAAAAAAAAATTAAACGTTGGAGGAAAAGCGGAACGGTCAATTAGTGTGCTTGCTGAGACTACACTTCTGTTATTCTGCTTCTTCACGATGTGTCGTCAATATGTAGACTACACACTGTGGCTGCTGTTCAAAAGGTCACTATTAAACAGAATGACAATTTAAACAATTATTGATATGTAGTAGCCTAGTCCTTTGTTCAAATGTAAAACCCTTTTATTTTCTCTTTATCCTAAAATTTTGGTAAGACTCTCAAGGTAGAATTATTATTTATTTTTTTATGTGTATGGTTTTAAGAACCAAAACGCAGTTACATGACATATGCAATTGTGTTATTTGTTCATATTCATAACATGTGGCAGGTAACCAAGTGGTTAGAGCGTTGGGCCAGTAACTGAAAGGTTGCAAGATCGAATCCCCGAGCTGACAAGGTACGAATCTGTCATTCTGTCCCTGAACAAGGCAGTAAACCCACTATTCTTAGGCCGTCATTGAAAATAAGAATTTGTTCTTAACTGACTTACCTAGTTAAATAAAGTAAAAATGTAATAAAAAAAATCTGGCCTACACAATAACACAACATGCAGTCTGTTTATGAGATGTTAGCCTTTATCAAAGAAAAGGTTGGAGACCCCTGCTATAGCCCAAACTTTTCAAATATGGCCCATATTACCCTCTATAGCCCAAACTGTTCAAATATGGCCCATATTACCTACTATAGCCCAAACTGTTCAAATATGGCCCATATTACCTGCTATAGCTGAAACTGTTCAAATATGGCCCATATTACCTACTATAGCCCAAACTGTTCAAATATGGCCCATATTACCCTCTATAGCCCAAACTGTTCAAATATGGCCCATATTACCTGCTATAGCCCAAACTGTTCAAATATGGCCCATATTACCTACTATAGCCCAAACTGTTCAAATATGGCCCATATTACCTGCTATAGCCCAAACTGTTCAAATATGGCCCATATTACCTGCTATAGCCCAAACTGTTCAAATGTGGCCCATATTACCTACTATAGCCCAAACTGTTCAAATATGGCCCATATTACCTGCTATAGCTGAAACTGTTCAAATATGGCCCATATTACCTGCTATAGCCCAAACTGTTCCAATATGGCCCATATTACCTGCTATATCCCAAACTGTTCAAATGTGACCCATATTACCTGCTATAGCCCAAACTGTTCAAATATGGCCCATATTACCTGCTATAGCCCAAACTGTTCAAATGTGACCCATATTCCCAGAGTTACATGTTATTCTTTCTTTTGCAGATTCGGGGTCGCAATTTATGGATTTACAGTGCCAATAGAATTTCTTTTCACATTTTGTTGGAATACAAAGTGGGATTGCAAAAAACATTTTATTTTAATTTTTTGTCATTGAGATAGACAAAATACTCCATAATATCAGAGAAGAAGAAAAAATTATACAAATGTTTACAGATTAATATAAAATGTAATAACTGAAACATGGTCGTTACAGATGTATTCAGCCCCTTTGTTAAAAGGAAAGCCTAAATGAGTTCAGGAGTAAAATGTGGCTTAACAAATCACATAATAAGTTACATGGACTCAGTCTGTGTGAATTAATAGGGGTTGACATGATTTTTTAATGACTAACCCCTTCCTCTGTCCCCCATATATACAACATCTATAAGGTCCCTCAGTCAAGTAGTGAATTTCAAACTCATATTCAATTTCAAAGACCAGGGAGCTTTTCAAAAGCCTCATAAAGAAGGGTAGTGATTGGTAGCTGGGTAAAAATAGCAAATCAGACATTCAATATCTCTTTAAGCATGGTCAAGTTAATAATTATGCTGTGGATTATGTATTAAATCAACCAGAAACATCAAAGATGCAGTCGTCCTTCTGAACTGCAGGAGAGGAAGGAAACGGCTCTGAGATGTCACCATGAGTCCATTAGTGATTTTAAAACAGCTACCAGAGATCAATGTCTGTGATGGGAGAAAACTGAGGATGGATCAACAACATTGTAGTGACTCCACTATAATGACCTAAATGACAGTGTGAAAAGAAGAATACAAAGAAACATGTATGCAACAAGGCGAGAAAGTAAAGAAATACACTTTTTAGCCTAAATGCAAAGCCTTATGTTTGGGCCAAATCCAACACAACACATCACCGAGTAACTGCCTTCATATGTTCAAGAATAGTGGTGGCTGCATCATGTTATGGGTATGCTTGTAAGTGTCAAAGACTGGGGAGTTTCTCCAGGATATATAAGAAACGGAATGGTTCAGTCTGCTTTCCATCAGACACTGGGAGATGAATTCACATTTCAGCAGGACAATAACCTAAAACACAAGGCCAAATATACACTGGAGATGCTTACCAAGAAGACAGTGAATGTTCCTGAGTGGTCAAATTACAGTAGACTTAGATCTGCTTGAAAATCTGAAATTAATAATGGGCAAATACTGTACAATCCAGATGTGCAAAGCTCTTATGAGATTTACCCAGAAAGACTCACAGCTGTGACCTCTGCCAAAGGTGATTCTAACATGTATTGACTCAGGGGTGTGAAAACTCATCTAATCAAAATATATTAGTGCTTTATTCTTCATTAATCCTAAAAACAAAATAACATTTTTCTTCCACTTTGAAATTACAGAACACTTTGTGTAAATTGTTGACAAAGAAAATGTTAATTAAATCCATTTTAATCCCACTTTGTAAACACAATAAAATGTGAAGAAATCCAAGACTTTCTATAGGCACTTTCTATAGCTGCCCTCCAAAAAGCTAATGCGACAATGATAATGATAAAATAATAATACGTTCGTGATACTATTTTCATGAGAACATAATCAATGACCAAATTTAAGTGCAAAACTCCGGTCTGCATTTTTCAAATGGACAGTTCTTGTTCAGTGCCCTTGCAGATAACACTACCAGATAACACTACCAGATAACACTACCAGATAACACTACCAGATAAACACTACCAGATAAACACTACCAGATAACACTACCAGATAACACTACCAGATAAACACTACCAGATAACACTACCAGATAACACTACCCAGATAACACTACCAGATAAACACTACCAGATAACACTACCAGGTAACACTACCAGGTAACACTACCAGGTAACACTACCAGATAACACCACCAGATAAACACTACCAAATAACACTACCAGATAACACTACCAGATAAACACTACCAAATAACACTACCAGATAACACTACCCAGATAACACTACCAGATAACACTACCAGATAACACTACCAGATAACACTACCAGATAACACTACCCAGATAACACTACCAGATAACACTACCAGATAACACTACCCAGATAACACTACCCAGATAACACTACCAGATAAACACTACCAGATAAACACTACCAGATAAACACTACCAGATAACACTACCAGATAAACACTACCAGATAACACTACCCAGATAACACTACCAGATAACACTACCAGATAAACACTACCAGATAAACACTACCAGATAAACACTACCAGATTAACACTACCAGATAAACACTACCAGATAAACACTACCCAGATAACACTACCAGATAAACACTACCCAGATAACACTACCCAGATAACACTACCCAGATAACACTACCAGATAACACTACCAGATAACACTACCAGATAACACTCCCAGATAACACTCCCAGATAAACACTACCAGATAAACACTACCAGATAAACACTACCAGATAAACACTACCAGATAAACACTACCAGGTAACACTACCAGATAACACTACCAGATAACACTACCCAGATAACACTACCCAGATAACACTACCAGATAACACTACCAGATAACACTACCAGATAACACTACCAGATAACACTACCAGATAACACTACCAGATAAACACTACCAGATAACACTACCAGATAAACACTACCAGATAAACACTACCCAGATAAACACTACCAGATAACACTACCAGATAACACTACCAGATAAACACTACCAGATAACACTACCAGATAACACTACCAGATAACACTACCAGATAACACTACCCAGATAACACTACCAGATAACACTACCAGATAAACACTACCAGATAACACTACCAGATAACACTACCAGATAACACTACCAGATAACACTACCCAGATAACACTACCAGATAAACACTACCAGATAAACACTACCAGATAACACTACCAGATAAACACTACCAGATAACACTACCCAGATAACACTACCAGATAACACTACCAGATAAACACTACCAGATAACACTACCAGATAAACACTACCAGATAACACTACCCAGATAACACTACCAGATAACACTACCAGATAACACTACCAGATAACACTACCAGGTAACACTACCAGATAAACACTACCAGATAACATTTGCTAGAAGATAAATCAATCAAAAGTTTACGTGTAATTGTGTTACATTACTGGGATTGTATTCTTTGACACAAAAAAAATAATAATGTGCAATTTAACAATGCTTATTGGGTAAAACAATATTAATTCCTCCCATTTTCGATTTCATTTCCTCGTTGTCCTGCTTTTTCCTGGCCACATTCGTAACAGTTTGGCCTGTCAATCGATCACTGTGGGTGGGATTGTCAGCGGAGGAGGCGGGATGTTTGTGAGTCACAGGGTGGTAGTGTTTCAGACCTGTCAATCGATCACTGTGGGTGGGATTTTCAGGGAAGGGAGTAGATAAGTAATCTAATAATTAAAACACTTTTTCAATATAATTTATTATAATAAAACTTGAGAAAAATGATTTCCCCTGTTAAGAAACTGGGTAGAATTGTCCCCTACTGAGCTTTTTCCACACCCCCCCCCCCCCCCCCCCTCAGACTAAGTCAGGCACCCATGAGTGTGTGTGTGCCTCCCGTCCTCCTTCTGATTCTCTCTCTGTCTCTCTCTCTCTCTCTAGGAGGTGATGCAGATGGAGAGACAGCTAGGGGGTCGTCTGATTGATGAGCCCCATGTCCTGCTGTTTAAAGACAGCTACCACAACCTGCGCCTCTCCATCCACGACATGCCCCAGGCACACTGGAGGAGCAAACTACTGGCCGGGTACCAGGTGAGTTTAAAATATATTTTCATTGTCAGTTACACCGGATATGTGCAGTGAAATGTGTTGTTTTACTGGGTCAGCCATAGCAGTACTGCGTCCCAAGAGCAAATTCAGGTTTAGTGCCTTGCTCAAGGGCACATCGACAGTTTTGTTTTACAGCTCATTTCCTGCAATTCTACAGATTTTGGAACAGGGAAATGTTTGCAGTGATATCTGATAGAGCGTGACTAACTGTAGTAACCTGGTATATTTATGTTTACCAATAGATGTCAGTATTGATTCAAGACAGTGGTTTGCTTCCCGATTTCCGTAGCTGTTTTCGATGTCTGCTACAGTTGAAGTCGGAAGTTTACATTAGCCAAATACATTTAAACTCAGTTTTTCACAATTCCTGACATTTAATCCTAGTAAAAATTCACTGTCTTAGGTCAGTTAGGATCACCACTTTATTTTAAGAATGTGAAATGTCGGAATAACAGTAGAGAGAATGATTTATTTCAGCTTTTATTTCTTTCATCACATTCCCAGTGGGTCGGAAGTTTACATACACTCAATTAGTATTTGGTAGCATTGCCTTTAAATTGTTTAACGTGGGTCAAACGTTTTGGGTAGCCTTCCACAAGCTTCCCACAATAAGTTGGATGAATTTTGGCCCATTACTCCTGACAGAGCTGGTGTAACTGAGTCAGGTTTGTAGGTCTCCTTGCTCGCAAACGCTTTTTCAGTTCTGCCCTCACATTTTCTATAGGAATGGGGTCAGGGCTTTGTGATGGTCACTCCAATACTTTGACTTTGTTGTCCTTAAGCCATTTTGACACAACTTTGGAAGTATGCTTGGGGTCATTGTCCATTTGGAAGACCCATTTGTGACCAAGCTTCAACTTCCTGACTGATGTCTTGAGATGTTGCTTCAATATATCCACATAATTGTCCTCCCTCATGATGTCATCTATTTTGTGAAGTGCACCAGTCCCTCCTGCAGCAAAGCACCCCCACAACATGATGCTGCCACCCCCGTGCTTCATGGTTAGGATGGTGTTCTTTGGCTTGCAAGCCTCCCCCTTTTTCCTCCAAACATAACGATGGTCATTATGGGCAAACAGTTCTATTTTTGTTTAATCAGACCAGAGGACATTTCTCCAAAAATTACGATCTTTGTCCCCATGTGCAGTTGCAAACCGTAGTCTGGCTTTTTTATGGTGGTTTTGGAGCAGTGGCTTCTTCCTTGCTGAGCGACCTTTCAGGTTATGTCGATATAGGACTCGTTTTACTGTGGATATAGATACTTTTGTATCTGTTTCCTCCAGCATCTTCACAGGGTCCTTTGCTGTTGTTCTGGGATTGATTTGCACTTTTCGCACCAAAGTACGGTCATCTCTAGGAGACAGAACGCGTCTCCTTCCTGAGCGGTATAACGGCTGTGTGGTCCCTTGGTGTTTATACTTGCGTACTATTGTTTGTACAGATGAACGTGGTACCTTCAGTTGTTTGGAAATTTCTCCCAAGGATGAACCAGACTTGTGGAGGTCTACAAATTTTTTCCTGAGGTCTTGGCTGATTTCTTTTGATTTTCCCATGATGTCAAGCAAAAAGGCACTGAGTTTGAAGGTAGGCCTTGAAATACATCCACAGGTACACCTCCAATTGACTCAAATTATGTCAATTAGTCTATCAGAAGATTCTAAAGCCATGACATAATTTTCTGGAATTTTCCAAGCTGTTTAAAGGCACAGTCAACTTAGTGTATGTAAACTTCTGACCAACTGGAATTGTGATACAGTAAATTATAAGGGAAAAAATCTGTCTGTAAACAATTGTTGGAAAAATGACTTGTGTCATGCACAAAGTAGATGTCCTAACCGACTTGCCAAAACTATCGTTTGTTAACAAGAAATTTGTGGAGTGGTTGAAAAACGAGTTTTAATGACTCCAACCTAAGTGTATGTAAACGTCTGATTTCAACTGTATATATAACCATGCTTGAGAAAGCCTAAGAAAGCTTATGCCAGGTGCATTAGGGAATGTTATTCTAAGTTACAATTAAATACTAAAACGTACTTACGTGTCCGGTGTCATCAATCTAAGAAGCCTCTTAAGATACTACGTAAGGATGGGATGAAATCAAACATGTCACCACAGAGACAATGACACTGCAGCAGGTGCTTTCAAAGCATGAGTGTGTTTTCAAAGAAGAGCTCGGGACATTAAAAGGGGTCCAAGCTACCATTCATGTTGCTGCTGATGCTACTCCCAGATTCTATGGGCCAAGATCAGTTCCATATGCCATGAAGCCTAAAGTGGATGTGGAAATTGACAGACTCTTAGCAGAGGATATAATTATTCCTGTCAACTTCTCTGAGTGGGCAGCACCAGTTGTTCCCATATTAAAACCAGATGGTTCAATCAGATTATGCGGTGACTACAAGCTGACTGTAAATAGAGTTTCCTCTCTGGAGCAGTACCGTATACCCAAAGTGGAGGATTTGCTTTCAACGTTAACAGGAGGGCAACAGTTCACAAAACTAGACATGAGTCACGCATATCAGCAAGTGCTAATGATTAAAGCTTCACAGAAGTACCTGACCATAAACACCCACAGAGGGATGTTTACCTATAAACGCTTACCTTTCATGGTGTCTTCTGCACCAGCTATCTTCCAAAGAACCGTGGAGGGGGTTCTGCAGGGGTACCCAAGGTAACGGTTTACCTCGACGACATTCTGGTCATTAGGGGTCACGAAGGAGGAGCATCTCAGAATCTTTTGAGAAGGATGGCGGAGGTCGGTCTCCAGCTGAAGAGGAGCAAGTGTACACTGTTAGCTGATGAAGTGCAGTACCTGGGTCACAAGGTGGATGCCAAGGGGTTACACGCTGTCAAAGCTAAAGTGAGGGTTGTCTTACAAACGTTACGGCGCTGAAAGCGCCGCTAGGCTTACTGAACTATTACAATCGCTTCCTCCCGAACCTCTCTACCCTCTTAGCTCCTCTACATCCACCTATAGGGAAATGGTCAGAAAGACAGGAAGAAGCTTTTGCAAAGTCAAAGGTGTTACTGTAATCAGCTGAAGTGCTAGTGCACTACTCAGCAGACAGAGATCTCATCTTATCGTGTGACGCCTCATCGAATGGTGTGGGGGCGGTGCTATCCCACCGGATGGAGAATGGTGCAGAGAAACCTATCGGGTTCATGTCAAGAACGTTGTCGCCAGCGGAGCAAAAGTACTCCCAGCTGGACAAGGATGGACTGGCTGTCATTATTCGGAATACAGAGATTCCACTAGTACTTATATGGGAGAACATTCACTGTTGTGACGGACCATAAGCCTCTGATCTCTCTGCGTCAGGTTCTCCCTAGGAGAGGTGGGTGTGGAGTCAGGCGCAGGAGAGTGAGAATTGCAGGAAGGGCGTTTATTTACACGTCCAATAAAGAACAGGCACAGGACCACAACAGGACCACAACAGGACCACAACAGGACCACAACAGGACCACAACAGGCCCACAACAGGACCACAACAGGACCACAACAGGACCACCACAGGACCACCACAGGACCACAACAGGACCACCACAGAAACAGGACCTCAACAGGACCACAACAGGACCACAACAGGACCACAACAGGACCACAACAGGACCACAACAGGACCACAACAGGACCACAACAGGACCTCAACAGGACCACAACAGGACCACAACAGGACCACAACAGGCCCACAACAGGCCCACAACAGGACCACAACAGGACCACAACAGGACCACAACAGGACCACAACAGGACCACAACAGGACCACAACAGGCCCACAACAGGCCCACAACAGGACCACAACAGGACCTCAACAGGACCACAACAGGACCACAACAGGACCACAACAGGACCACAACAGGACCTCAACAGAAACAGGAACGCAGTCATGAAAAAACACCTGTTCAACAGAACAAACCAAAACGCAACCCAAACACCTGTTCAACAGAACAAACCAAAACGCAACCCAAACAAATGACAGATACACAAACAATCCCGCACAAAACCCAGAGGGTAGGGCGAGATGAAATACCCCACAATTAACCTAAACTCGACACAGGTGAACAACAAGACAGACAAAACCAAACGAAAAGGAAAAAGGGATCGGTGGCAGCTAGTAGACCGGCGACGAGCGCCGCCCGAACAGGAAGAGGAAGTCGTGACATTCTGTTCCATGAACAAAAGCTCCAATAGTTCAACGTTGCGCTGTGTGGCTCAGGGCCTACGAGTACAGAACCATTTACAAGCCAGGTAGATACCATGGGACTGCTGATGCTCTGAGTAGGCTGTCCGTTCCACAAATCATCGCTCAGGTAGGAGAAAATGACCAAGTCTTGATGATCGACGTGTTGGACGATGCACCGGTGAACACGGCACAAATCAAGCAAACGGACTTCAAAGGATGTGACGTTATCACAAGTGCATGAATTTATCCTGAAAGGATGGCCTACAGTGACAGAGCCTCGGATCATGCCTTAATACACTCACCGCTTGGCCTTGAGTGCTGGAGATGGGTGTGTTCTGTGGGGTTCAAGAGTAGTTATCCCACCACAAGGGCGGGGGTATGCTACTGAAGTTGTTGCACCAGTCGCAGCCAGGTATGTCGAGAATGAAAGGCCTAGCGAGGTCATACATCTGGTGGCCAAAGATGGACCAGAATGTGGAAAATTAGGTCAGCCTGTATGCAGCCTGGCCTCCTTAGTGGACTACATAGGGAATATGATGTAATTTGGGACACATTATCTCAGTGTTTGGTAACTAGTACATTTTGGTCATTTATCAGACTATAATGAAATAGTGGTTTAACGAGTCAACATGAGGTCTCAAAGACTTTTGACCACATTTTTAAAAAATGGCTGGAGACACAAATATGCTGAGATAAAGAGGGTCCCTTCGTGGTCCCCTTTTCGGAAATGTTCAGGTTTTTGGGGGAGTTTTAATTGAATGTTTTCTGGGTTTATCTTCCATCGATCATTTGAAATATTTCTAGGATAGAGGGAGTTGAGAGAGAGTCAGGGACTTGCACGACTTCTGCCTAAAAACCATTGTGGCCTTGCTTCAGGCTTAGTGGATCAGTATGCCGTGCCTTCAGAGAGGGGGGACTGTGTCTGTCTGTGTGTGTGTGTGTGTGTGTGTGTGTGTGTGTGTGTGTGTGTGTGTCTGTGTGTGTGTGTGTGTGTGTGTGTGTGTGTGTGTGTGTGTGTGTGTGCGTGCGTGCGTGCGTGCGTGCGTGCGTGCGTGTGTGCGTGCGTGCGTGCGTGCGTGCGTGGGGACTGTGCGTGCGGCAGCCTCCACAGCTCCTGTCTGATTGATTCTACTAGGAGCCTCTCTCAAAGGGAGCTCAGATCAAATATAGAAGAGTGTATTAATACACCTGGAACTACCTTCACATCCTGACTCCTGGAACCTCTCAACCACTCCTCTCCTACTCCCTCCCTCCCTCTCTCCACCTCTTTCCTTTACCCCCACCTCTCCTCTCCTACTCCCTCCCTCCCTCTCTCCCTCCTCCTCTCCTTCACACTTGCTTGGCCTACTACAGCTGGATAAGGAGAGAAGGGAGGGGGGGGGTAGAAGAAAGACAGAGAGGGGAGAGAGGAACCAAGAGAGAGATAATTAAATATAGAATGAGACAGAGAGAGAGAAATATAGAGAGAAGGAAAGAGAGAGAGAGAGAGAGAGAGAGAGAGAGAAAGTACACAGATCTAACTCTCCTAGTCTGAGAGCAGCAGGTCCCTAAAGAGAATACTGTGTTTGTGAGTTCCTGGCTCTAACTCTCCTAGTCTGAGAGCAGCAGGGCCCTATAGAGAATACTGTGTCTGTGAGTTCCTGGCTCTAACTCTCCTAGTCTGAGAGCAGCAGGGCCCTAAAGAGAATACTGTGTCTGTGAGTTCCTGGCTCTATTTCTCCTAGTCTGAGAGCAGCAGGGCCCTAACGAGAATACTGTGTCTGTGAGTTCCTGGCTCTAACTCTGCTAGTCTGAGAGCAGCAGGGCCCTAAAGAGAATACTGTGTCTGTGAGTTCCTGGCTCTAACTCTCCTAGTCTGAGAGCAGCAGGGCCCTAACGAGAATACTGTATCTGTGCCAAAACAAACAACAGCAATAGTAGAAGCACATCACACTAGAACAGACAGAGCTTGTGTCCCAGATTGCACCCTATGGGCCCTGGTCAATAGTAGTGCAATATTATTTTTTTTAATTTATTTAACCTTTATTTAACTAGGCAAGTCAGTTAAGAACAAATTCTTATTTACAATGACGGCCTACCCCGGCCAAACCCAGACGACGCTGGACGAATTATTCGCCGCCCTATGGGACTCCCAATCACGGCCGGATGTGATACAGCCTGGAATCAAACCAGGGACTGTAGTGACGTCTCTTGCACTGAGATGCAGTGCCTTTAGACCGCCACTCGGGAGGGAATAGGGTGTAATTTAGGACAGGAGTCAGTCTCAGTGAGGCGTCAGAGATGGTTTCTCTCTCTGGGCTGCTGAAGACTTCCTCTCTCTCTCTGTCTCTCTCTCTCTCTCTCTCACCTGCTCCTCTCCTGTCCACCTGGGTCACAGTGCCCCCATCTGGCCACATGTGAGTACTGCAGCTGCTCTCCCCTCTGAATTTTTTAATTTAATTTTTTTAATTTATTTAACCAGGTAGGCCTGTTGAGAACAAGTTCTCATTTACAACTGCGACCTGGCCAAGATAAAGCAAAGCAGTGCGACACAAACAACAACACAGAGTTACACATGGAATAAACAAACGTACAGTCAATAACACAATAGAAAAGTATGTACAGTGAGGGAAAAAAGTATTTGATCCCCTGCTGATTTTGTACGTTTGCCCACTGACAAAGAAATGATCAGTCTATAATTTTAATGGAAGGTTTATTTGAACAGTGAGAGACAGAATATGAACAAAAAAATCCAGAAAAACGCATGTCAAAAATGTTATGAATTGATTTGCATTTTAATGAGGGAAATAAGTATTTGACCCCTCTGCAAAACATGACTTAGTACTTGGTGGCAAAACCCTTGTTGGCAATCACAGAGGTCAGACGTTTCTTGTAGGTGGCCACCAGCTTTGCACACATCTCAGGAGGGATTTTGTTCCACTCCTCTTTGCAGATCTTCTTCAAGTCATTAAGGTTTCGAGGCTGACGTTTGGCAACTCGAACCTTCAGCTCTCTCCACAGATTTTCTATGGGATTAAGGTCTGGAGACTGGCTAGGCCACTCCTGGACCTTAATGTGCTTCTTCTTGAGCCACTCCTTTGTTGCCTTGGCCGTGTGTTTTGGGTCATTGTCATGCTGGAATACCCATCCACGACCCATTTTCAATACCCTGGCTGAGGGAAGGAGGTTTTCACCCAAGATTTGACGGTACATGGCCCCGTCCATCGTCCCTTTGATGCGGTGAAGTTGTCCTGTCCCCTTAGCAGAAAAACACCCCCAAAGCATAATGTTTCCACCTCCATGTTTGACGGTGGGGATGGTTTCTTGGGGTCATAGGCAGCATTCCTCCTCCTCCAAACACGGCAAGTTGAGTTGATGCCAAAGAACTCAATTTTGGTCTCATCTGACCACAACACGTTCACCCAGTTGTCCTCTGAATCATTCAGATGTTCATTGGCAAACTTCAGACGGGCATGTATATGTGCTTTCTTGAGCAGGGGGACCTTGCGGGCGCTGCAGGATTTCAGTCCTTCACGGCGTAGTGTGTTACCAATTGTTTTCTTGGTGACTATGGTCCCAGCTGCCTTGAGATCATTGACAAGATCCTCCTGTGTAGTTCTGGGCTGATTCCTCACCGTTCTCATGATCATTGCAACTCCACGAGGTGAGATCTTGCATGGAGCCCCAGGCTGAGGGAGATTGACAGTTCTTTTGTGTTTCTTCCATTTGCGAATAATCGCAGAAACTGTTGTCACCTTCTCACCAAGCTGCTTGGCGATGGTCTTGTAGCCCATTCCAGCCTTGTGTAGGTCTACAATCCTGTCCCTGACATCCTTGGAGAGCTCTTTGGTCTTGGCCATGGTGGAGAGTTTGGAATCTGATTGATTGATTGCTTCTGTGGACAGGTATCTTTTATACAGGTAAGAAACTGAGATTAGGAGCACTCCCTTTAAGAGTGTGCTCCTAATCTCAGTTCGTTACCTGTATGAAAGACACCTGGGAGCCAGAAATCTTTCTGATTGAGAAGGGGTCAAATACTTATTTCCCTCATTAAAATGCAAATCAATTTATAACATTTTTGACATGCGTTTTTCTGGATTTTTTTGTTGTTATTCTGTCTCTCACTGTTCAAATAAACCTACCATTAAAATTATAGACTGATCATTTCTTTGTCAGTGGGCAAACGTACAAAATCAGCAGGGGATCAAATACTTTTTTCCTTCACTGTATACAGTGTGTGCAAATGAAGTAAGATTAGGGAGGTAAGGCAATAAATAGGCCATAGTGACAAAAAATTACAATTTAGCAAGTAAACACTGGAGTGATAGATGTGCAGAAGATGAATGTGTAAGTAGAGATACTGGGCTGCAAAGGAGCAAAAAAATAATAATATAACAATATGGGGATGAGGTGGGCGATTTACAGACGGGCTATGTACAGGTGCAATGATCGGTAAGCTGCTCTGACAACTGATGCTTAAAGTTAGTGAGGGAGATATGAGTCTCCAGCTTTAGAGATTTTTGCTATTTGTTCCAGTCATTGGCAGCAGAGAACTGGAAGGAAGACGGCCAAATTAAGTGTTGGCTTTGGGAACCAGTGAAATATACCTGCTGGAGCGTGTGCTGCTATGGTGACCAGTGAGCTGAGATAAGGCAGGGCTTTACCTAGCAGAGACTTATAGATGACCTGGAGCCAGTGGGTTTGGCGACGAGTATGAAGCGAGGGCCAGCCAACGAGAGCATACAGGTCACAGTGGTGGGTAGTTTATGTGGCTTTGGTGACAAAACAGATGGCACTGTGATAGACTACATCCAATTTGCTGAGTAGAGTGTTGGAGGCTATTTGTAAATGACATTACCGAAGTCAAGGATCGGTAGGATAGTCCGTTTTACAAGGATATGTTTGGCAGCATGAGTGAAGGATGCTTTGTTGCGAAATAGGAAGCCTATTCTAGATTTAATTTTGGATTGGAGATGTTTAATATGAGTCTGGAAGGAGAGTTTACGTCTAACCAGACACCTAGGTATTTATAGTTGTCCACATATTCTAAGTCAGAACCGTCCAGAGTAGTGATGCTGGACGGGCGGGCAGGTGCAGGCAGCGATCGGTTGAAGAGCATGCATTTAGTTTTACTTGAATTTAAGAGCAGTTGGAGGCCACGGAAGGAGTGTTGTATGGCATTGAAGCTCGTCTGGAGGTTAGTTAACACAGTGTCCAAAGAAGGGCCAGAAGTATACAGAATGGTGTCGTCTGCGTAGAGGTGGATCAGAGACTCACCAGCAGCAAGAGCAACATCATTGATGTATACAGAGAAAAGAGTCGGCCCGAGAATTTAACCCTGTGGCACCCCCATAGAGACTGCCAGAGGTCTGGACAACAGACACTCCGATTTGACACACTGAACTCTATCTGAGAAGTAGTTGGTGAACCAGGCGAGGCAGTCATTTGAGAAAGCAAGGCTGTTGAGTCTGCCGATAAGAATGCAGTGATTGACAGAGTTGAATACCTTGGCCAGGTCGATGAAGACGGCTGCACAGTATTGTTTCTTATCGATGGCGGTTATGATATCGTTTAGGACCTTGAGCGTGGCTGAGGTGCACCCATGACCAGCTCGGAAACCAGATTGCATAGCGGAGAAGGTACTGTGGGATTTGAAATGGTCGGTGATCTGTTTGTTAACTTGGCTTTCGAAGACCTTAGAAAGGCAGGGTAGGATAGATATAGGTCTGTAGCAGTTTGAGTCTAAGTGTTTGAAGAGGAGGATGACCGCGGCAGCTTTCCAATCTCTGGGAATCTCAGACGATAAGAAAGAGGTTGATTAGGCTAGTAATAGGGGTTACAACAATTGCGGTGGATAATTTTAGAAAGAGAGGGTCCAGATTGTCTAGCCCAGCTGATTTGTAGGGGAAATGACTGATAATGGTTAGATACTAGTTAGTATATGAATGGTTAGATACTAGTTAGTATATACTGTATGGTTAGATACTAGTTAGTATATACTATATGGTTAGATACTAGTTAGTATATATGAATGGTTAGATACTAGCTAGTATATATGAATGGTTAGATACTAGTTAGTATATACTGTATGGTTAGATACTAGTTAGTATATGAATGGTTAGATACAAGTTAGTATATACTGTATGGTTAGATACTAGTTAGTATATATGGATGGTTTGATACTAGTTAGTATATACTGTATGGTTAGATACTAGTTAGTATATGAATGGTTAGATACTAGTTAGTATATATGAATGGTTAGATACTAGTTAGTATATATGAATGGTTAGATACTAGTTAGTATATATGAATGGTTAGATACTAGTTCGTATATATGAATAGTTAGATACTAGTTAGTATATATGAATGGTTAGATACTAGTTAGTTTATACTGTATGGTTAGATACTAGTTAGTATATACTGTATGGTTAGATACTAGTTAGTATATACTATATGGTTAGATACTAGTTAGTATATACTGTATGGTTAGATACTAGTTAGTATATACTGTATGGTTAAATACTAGTTAGTATATGTGAGTGGTTAGATACTAGTTCGTATATTGTAGCGTTCGTCTTTCGGGGAGAGAGTGGACCAAGACGCAGCGGGTGATAAATACATGATGATTTAATAGACAAGACGAACACTGACACGAAAGACACTTGATAATTTACAAAACAACAAACGACGTTAAACAGACCTGAACTTGTGAACTACATATAACAAAGAACGCACGAACAGGGAAAAACGAAACAGTACCGTGTGGTGTAACAAACACAGACACAGCAACAATCACCCACAAACAAACAGTGAGAACAGCCTACCTTAATATGGTTCTCAATCAGAGGAAACGTCAAACACCTGCCTCTAATTGAGAACCATATCAGGCAACACATTAACCCAACATAGAAACACAGAACATAGACTACCCACCCCAACTCACGCCCTGACCAACTAAACACATACAAAAACAACAGAAAACAGGTCAGGAACATGACAGAACCCCCCCCCCCCCCTCAAGGTGCGAACTCCGGGCGCACCCCTAAAACTCAAGGGGAGGGTCTGGGTGGGCATCTGTCCGCGGTGGCGGCTCCGGCGCAGGACGAGGACACCACTCCACCATTGTCTTTGTCCCCCTCCTTAGCGTCCCTTGAGTGGCGACCCTCGCCCCCGACCCTGGTCCAGGAACCTTCACCAAGGCCCCTCCTAAATAGAGGAGACAACTCAGGACAGAGAGGTAGCTCAGGACAGAGAGGTAGCTCAGAACAGAGAGGTAGCTCAGGACAGAGAGGTAGCTCAGGACAGAGAGATAGCTCCGGACAGAGAGATAGCTCCGGACAGAGAGATAGCTTAGGACAGAGGGACAACTCTGGACTACTGGCAGCTCCGGACTGAGTGGCAGCTCCGGACTGTAGGGCAGCTCCGGACTGTAGGGCAGCTCCGGACTGTAGGGCAGCTCCGGACTGTAGGGCAGCTCTGAACTGTAGGGCAGCTCATGACTGGAGGGCAGCTCATGACTGGAAGGCAGCTCATGACTGGAGGGCAGCTCATGACTGGAGGGCAGCTCATGACTGTAGGGCAGCTCATGACTGTAGGGCAGCTCATGACTGGAGGGCAGCTCATGACTGGAAGGCAGCTCATGACTGGAGGGCAGCTCATGACTGGAGGGCAGCTCATGACTGGAGGGCAGCTCATGACTGTAGGGCAGCTCATGACTGGCTGGCAGCTCCTGACTGGCTGGCGGCTCTGGCGGCTCCTGACTGGCTGGCGGCTCTGGCGGCTCCTGACTGGCTGGCGGCTCTGGCGGCTCCTGACTGGCTGGCGGCTCTGGCGGCTCCTGACTGGCTGGCGGCTCTGGCGGCTCCTGACTGGCTGGCGGCTCTGGCGGCTCCTGACTGGCTGGCGGCTCTGGCGGCTCCTGACTGGCTGGCGGCTCTGGCGGCTCCTGACTGGCTGGCGGCTCCGGCGGCTCCTGACTGACGGACGGCTCTAATGGCTCGGGACAGACGGGCGGCTCTAATGGCTCGTGGCAGACGGATGGCTCAGATGGCGCTGGGCAGACGGATGGCTCAGATGGCGCTGGGCAGACAGATGGCTCAGACGGCGCTGGGCAGACGGATGGCTCAGACGGCGCTGGGCAGACGGATGGCTCAGATGGCGCTGGGCAGACGAGCAGTGCAGGCAGCTCAGACGGCGCTGGGCAGACGAGCAGTGCAGGCGGCGTTGAGCAGACGAGCAGTGCAGGCGGCGTTGGGCAGACGGCCGACTCTGACCTGCTGAGGCGCACAGTAGGCCTGGTGCGTGGTGCTGGAACTGGTGGTACCGGACTGGAGACACGCACCTCAAGGCTAGTGCGGGGAGCAGGAACAGGGCACACTGGACTCTCGATGCGCACTATAGGCCTGGTGCGTGGTACCGGAACTGGTGGTACCGGACTGAGGGCACGCACCTCAGGACGAGTGCGGGGAGAAGGAACAGTGCGTACAGGGCTCTGGAGACGCACAGGAGGCTTGGTGCGTGGTGCCGGAACTGGTGGTACCGGGCTGGAGACACGCACCACAGGGAGAGTGCGTGGAGGAGGAACAGGGCTCTGAAGACGCACTGGAAGCCTGGTGCGTGGTGTAGGCTCTGGTGGTAATGGGCAGGAGACACGCACCATAGGGCTAGTGCGTGGAGCAGTAACAGGACGCACAGGACTCTGGAGAACCACAGGAGGCTTGGTGCGTGATGTAGGCACTGTCTTAACCAGACGGCTAGCACGCACCTCAGGACGAGTATGGAGAGCTGTTCCCGGTGACATCAACTCACCGACACGTTCAGTCGGACGGATGCCGTGCCTCATGCACCAAACCAGTACATCCCTCATAACTCTCTCCTCCAATTTCCCCATTAACTCCTTCACTGTCTCTGTGTCACTCACCTCCAATTCCGCCCTCACCGGCTCCTTACGGTAAGCAGGGGGAGTTGGCTCAGGTCTGACTCCTGACTCTGCCACACTCCCCGTGTGCCCCCCCCCAATAAATTTTTGGGTGAGCCTCTCGGGCTTCCAGCCGCTCTGCCTTGCTAGCGCCTCATAATGCCGCCTCTCCGCTTTCGCTGCCTCCAGCTCCGCTTTGGGGCGGCGACACTCCTCTGGCTCTGCCCAGGGTCCTTCTCCGTCTAGAATCTCCTCCCATGTCCATTCCTCCTTGTACCACTGCTGCTGTCGCTGCTGCCCGTTAACCCGCTGCTTGATCCTTCGTTGGTGGGTGATTCTGTAACGTTCGTCTTTCGGGGAAAGAGTGGACCAAGACACAGCGGGTGATAAATACATGATGATTTAATAGACAAGACGAACACTGACACGAAAGACACTTGATAATTTACAAAACAACAAACGACGTTAAACAGACCTGAACTTGTGAACTACATATAACAAAGAACGCACGAACAGGGAAAAACGAAACAGTACCGTGTGGTGTAACAAACACAGACACAGCAACAATCACCCACAAACAAACAGTGAGAACAGCCTACCTTAATATGGTTCTCAATCAGAGGAAACGTCAAACACCTGCCTCTAATTGAGAACCATATCAGGCAACACATTAACCCAACATAGAAACACAGAACATAGACTACCCACCCCAACTCACGCTCTGACCAACTAAACACATACAAAAACAACAGAAAACAGGTCAGGAACGTGACATATATACTGTATGGTTAGATACTAGTTAGTATATATGAATGGTTAGATACTAGTTAGTATATATGGATGGTTAGATACTAGTTAGTATATATGAATGATTAGATACTAGTTAGTATATGTGAGTGGTTAGATGCTAGTTAGTACACTGCTCAAAAAAATAAAGGGAACACTTAAACAACACAATGTAACTCCAAGTCAATCACACTTCTGTGAAATCAAACTGTCCACTTAGGAAGCAACACTTATTGACAATAAATTTCACATGCTGTTGTGCAAATGGAATAGACAAAAGGTGGAAATTATAGGCAATTAGCAAGACACCCCCAATAAAGGAGTGGTTCTGCAGGTGGTGACCACAGACCACTTCTCAGTTCCTATGCTTCCTGGCTGATGTTTTGGTCACTTTTGAATGCTGGTGGTGCTTTCACTCTAGTGGTAGCATGAGACGGAGTCTACAACCCACACAAGTGGCTCAGGTAGTGCAGTTCATCTAGGATGGCACATCAATGCGAGCTGTGGCAAGATGTTTTGCTGTGTCTGTCAGCGTAGTGTCCAGAGCATGGAGGCGCTACCAGGAGACAGGCCAGTACATCAGGAGACGTGGAGGAGGCCGTAGGAGGGCAACAACCCAGCAGCAGGAACGCTACCTCCGCCTTTGTGCAAGGAGGCGCAGGAGGAGCACTGCCAGAGCCCTGCAAAATGACCTCCAGCAGGCCACAAATGTGCATGTGTCTGCTCAAACGGTCAGAAACAGACTCCATGAGGGTGGTATGAGGGCCCGACGTCCACAGGTGGGGGTTGTGCTTACAGCCCAACACCGTGCAGGACGTTTGGCATTTGCAAGAGAACACCAAGATTGGCAAATTCGCCACTGGCGCCCTGTACTCTTCACAGATGAAAGCAGGTTCACACTGAGCACATGTGACAGACGTGACAGAGTCTGGAGACGCCGTGGAGAACGTTCTGCTGCCTGCAACATCCTCCAGCATGACCGGTTTGGCGGTGGGTCAGTCATGGTGTGGGGTGGCATTTCTTTGGGGGGCCGCACAGCCCTCCATGTGCTCGCCAGAGGTAGCCTGACTGCCATTAGGTACCGAGATGAGATCCTCAGACCCCTTGTGAGACCATATGCTGGTGCGGTTGGCCCTGGGTTCCTCCTAATGCAAGACAATGCTAGACCTCATGTGGCTGGAGTGTGTCAGCAGTTCCTGCAAGAGGAAGGCATTGATGCTATGGACTGGCCCGCCCGTTCCCCAGACCTGAATCCAATTGAGCACATCTGGGACATCATGTCTCGCTCCATCCACCAACGCCACGTTGCACCACAGACTGTCCAGGAGTTGGCGGATGCTTTAGTCCAGGTCTGGGAGGAGATCCCTCAGGAGACCATCCGCCACCTCATCAGGAGCATGCCCAGGCGTTGTAGGGAGGTCATACAGGCACGTGGAGGCCACACACACTACTGAGCCTCATTTTGACTTGTTTTAAGGACATTACATCAAAGTTGGATCAGCCTGTAGTGTGGTTTTCCACTTTAATTTTGAGTGTGACTCCAAATCCAGACCTCCATGGGTTGATAAATTTGATTTCCATTGATAATTTTTGTGTGATTTTGTTGTCAGCACATTCAACTATGTAAAGAAAAAAGTATTTAATAAGAATATTTCATTCATTCAGATCTAGGATGTGTTATTTTAGTGTTCCCTTTATTTTTTGGAGCAGTGTATATGTGAGTGGTTAGATACTAGTTAGTATATAGGAATGGTTAGATACTAGTTAGTATATACTGTATGGTTAGATACTAGTTAGTATATGTGAGTGGTTAGATACTAGTTAGTAAATATGGTTAGATACTAGTTCGTATATACTGTATGCTTGGTTAAGGCCCTGGATGTGTATGCCTTAGCCCTATGTCTCTATCTCTCTATTACCCCCCCTCTCTCACTCTCTCTCTCTATTACCCCCCCCCCCTCTCTCAATCTCTCTCTATTGCCCCCCCTCTCTCGATCTCTCTCTATTGCCCCCCTCTCACTCTCTCTCTCTATTACCCCCCCCTCTCTCACTCTCTCTCTCTATTACCCCCCCCCCTCTCTCGATCTCTCTCTATTGCCCCCCTCTCACTCTCTCTCTATTACCCCCCCTCTCTCTCTATTACCCCCCCCCCCTCTCTCCCTCTCTCTCTATTACCCCCCCCTCTCTCACTCCCTCTCTCTATTACCCCCCCCTCTCTCTCTCTATTACCCCCCCCCCTCTCTCACTCTCTCTCTCTCTCTATTACCCCCCTCTCTCTCCCTCTCAGCTTACCCCTCTGTGACTTTCGGTCTCATTTTGTCTGACGTACTGTACCTCTGCCTTACCTCAGTGCTTCTCCGAGACATGCATATGGAGCGACAGGGAGAGAAAGTTTTAGTCATGAATAAATTATATCAGACAGTCAGCTGGTACCTGACTGGTTTATAAAGAGAGGAGCTGGAGCTTCGGTATCACAAAGTTCTGCTATTAAAAGCTAGTCACTTTAAAAATATATATTTGGGGTGAAAAAAGTTATGGTAGCTTCATGTATTCATAATCCATTCAGAATAGAGACCTGGTTTTCTTCCTCTCTCAGAACTATCCTACTCAACGACCTGGGACATCTACTCATTTAGAACCAGGATATTTGTGTACCTGTCTTTCTCCACTAATATAAGTCACTCTCTCACGGGGCAGCTAGTCACATCTGAAACCTTGCTTTATAATGGTCATATATTGTGTTCTGTTCTTGTACACTAGGAGATCCCGTTCTACCACATCTGGAACGGTTCCCAGCGGTTCCTCCACTGTACCTTCACCCTGGAGCGGCTCAACCTCAGTACCTGTGAGCTCACCTGTCAGCTGTGTGTCTGGCAGGTAGAGGGGGAGGGACAGAGTTTCAGCCTCGACTTCAACATCGCCAAGGTAACACTCAGGGACACATATGATGTATTTCACAATGTGCCTCTCACCAAGATATGTGTTGATGTGTTATCCAAAGAGATGGACTCTTCTCTTTTTCTCTTAACAATACAGTTCTTTAATATGTTGGCTGCTACTCTCTATACTCTAATCCTGTTATTATTTGGTTCATATGACCTAAGAAGACAACAGTCCCTTGGACTATATAGTTCATGGCTCGTAGCTATACAGAACGTGTTCGGCTGGAGCTCTCTCTCTGTGTATATCTCTATATATTCCTATATAACCTTTTATAAATTCCTCTGGCCCTATAGGACAGTCGGCCCCTGGACCCGGAGTTCCTGCTGATGGACAATAACCTGAATGGTACGGCTCTAGCAGGACCCAGTGCTTTCCAGATCCCCTATCTCATCAGGCAGAAGATCTGCAGCAGCCTGGATACACCTTGTCCCAACGGGGCCGATTGGAGACTGTTGGCCCAGAGACTCAAACTGGACAGGTAACGAACCCTAACCACCGACCCTAAACTAGAGACTCAGACTGGACAGGTAACTAACCATAACCACCGGCCCTAAACATAACCCTAGGGTGAGTGAACAAGGCACTAAAAGATTGGTTTGGGACTGGGCCTAGGTAGAGATTCAATATTGGTTTGGGACTGGGCCTAGGTATAAAGATTCAATATTGGTTTGGGACTGGGCCTAGGTATAAAGATTCAATATTGGTTTGGGACTGGGCCTAGGTATAAAGATTCTATATTGGTTTGGGACTGGGCCTAGGTATAAAGATTCAATATTGGTTTGGGACTGGGCCTAGGTATAAAGATTCTATATTGGTTTGGGACTGGGCCTAGGTATAAAGATTCAATATTGGTTTGGGACTGGGCCTAGGTATAAAGATTCTATATTGGTTTGGGACTGGGCCTAGGTATAGAGATTCTATATTGGTTTGGGACAGAGCCGATGCCTCTCCCATTTAACATGATTTTACACAGATAATTTGGGCCAGTAACTTTCTCATTTAAATCAGGCTTCTTTTAAACAGGAAAGAATCAGAGAGAAAACCCTGATCAATTTCCTTCCAATGTAACTTCCTCCCTGGTAATGAAGTCTATTACGTACACTTGTCTCATCGTCTGGATTTACCTTCATTAATTACACATTGGTCTGGTGCAGTACAGATCCAATTATCCCTGATTGGCTCAGTACAGATCCAAGTATCCCTGATTGGCTCAGTACAGGTCCAATTAGCCCTGATTGGCTCAGTACAGGTCCAATTAGCCCTGATTGGCTCAGTACAGGTCTAATTAGCCCTGATTGGCTCAGTACAGGTCCAATTAGCCCTGATTGGCTCAGTACAGGTCCAAGTATCCCTGATTGGCTCAGTACAGGTCCAATTAGCCCTGATTGGCTCAGTACAGGTCCAATTAGCCCTGATTGGCTCAGTACAGGTCCAATTAGCCCTGATTGGCTCAACCTAATCCGTTCCAATGTAGTTCCCTTAAAGGAACGTGTCTTCTGTTGGGTAAAGGGGCAATCTGTATATTCATATCCTAACTAGTATCTAACCATTCAAATATCCTAACTAGTATCTAACCATTCAAATATCCTAACTAGTATCTAACCATTCAAATGTCCTAACTAGTATCTAACCATTCATATATCCTAACTAGTATCTAACCATTACCAGTCATTTCCCCTACAAACCAGCCGGGCTAGACAATCTGGACCCTCTCTTCTCTCTACTATACAGGACAGTGTATGAAAGGCTGTTTCTCTCTACTATACAGGACAGTGTATGAAAGGCTGTTTCTCCCTACTATACAGGACAGTGTATGAAAGGCTGTTTCTCTCTACTATACAGAACAGTGTATGAAAGGCTGTTTCTCCCTACTATACAGGACAGTGTATGAAAGGCTGTTTCTCTCTACTATACAGGACAGTGTATGAAAGGCTGTTTCTCCCTACTATACAGGACAGTGTATGAAAGGCTGTTTCTCCCTACTATACAGGACAGTGTATGAAAGGCTGTTTCTCTCTACTATACAGAACAGTGTATGAAAGGCTGTTTCTCCCTACTATACAGGACAGTGTATGAAAGGCTGTTTCTCTCTACTATACAGAACAGTGTGGAGTAAAAGGCTGTTTCTCCCTACTATACAGGACAGTGTATGAAAGGCTGTTTCTCCCTACTATACAGGACAGTGTATGAAAGGCTGTTTCTCTCTACTATACAGGACAGTGTATAAAAGGCTGTTTCTCTCTACTATACAGAACAGTGTATGAAAGGCTGTTTCTCTCTACTATACAGGACAGTGTATAAAAGGCTGTTTCTCTCTACTATACAGGACAGTGTATGAAAGGCTGTTTCTCTCTACTATACAGGACAGTGTATAAAAGGCTGTTTCTCTCTACTATACAGGACAGTGTATGAAAGGCTGTTTCTCCCTACTATACAGGACAGTGTATGAAAGGCTGTTTCTCTCTACTATACAGGACAG
>NW_024058965.1:0-43477 GCF_016432855.1 Salvelinus namaycush
CAAGATTCTTTATTTCTGAGCTCAGAGAGAATAACAGTTACACAGCGCAGTGTAGACAGTCTGAATTCCTGAAGCATTGGGTGATGAGCACATATCTTTATAGTTTCCTGTTCCTGGGAGGGACTTTATTCATACAAGGATGCAGGTGCAGCTGGTTTGCAACGCAGGATGATACTCCCAGGACCAGGAGATTATAATAGGGCAGTTTCACAAGGTTAGTCTGTGGTGGTTAATTTCTGTATTACCAAATGAGGAGAGACAAACTTCACACACCAATCAGAGTTATACTTAAACTACATCTTTAATAATAAGATCTTTGCAATGACTTTCAACAATTCACTATTTCTAATGAACCGTGGAGAGTGGCAACACAATGGCTACTGAGATCTTTTATAGCAAAGATCCACCCCCTAGTCGACATAAACCACAGATATTAGGAACAGTTTACAAAGTGAGACTTTATAATGAGAAAGGAGTATCCCGTAGCCAGATAGCATTCGCTATATTTTATCATTCAGTTTGGTCCCTAAGACGAGGTTCTAATCTCTTTCCTGGTACTTCATAGCACAAAAACACCAACTCATCCAATGGCATAACTCAATTGTCAACTCTAGATACTCCCATCTCAAGTAAAACCCCTTCTTGACCCCACTCCTGGACAAGCTCACTTGGTTCCCCATTAATCACACCATCCCTTCACATAGTTTAACAGATACATTCACATATGAAGACAATGTTCCCTCATGTCCTCTTCCCTTCCTGATATTCTGCATAGCACCAGGGACATGTGAAAGACAAGCCTGACCTCTCCCCTCTCTGGGACCCAGGTGACTGAGCCCCAGCTGAGGGAAGAAGTGCAACTGCCAACACCAGAGTCCGAATGGATACATTTTAATAACAAGTATATCACATGAGCATATTATGCAGATAAGACATCTTAATTATCTATGTTACCCAACTAATTCTGATTCATCCACCACAAGTCACATACTCAGATATGTGGACACATACAATTAACATTTTGCATTACAGTCTGTGAACATTTTCATTTCATTAAATCATCAGTGGGCCAACATTGTAAATGTAAACAACGGAACAAATGCATCACATCCAAATATCACTTGATTATCTGTAGTGCTGGAGGAAGACACCCAGATAAACACACACAGAGTTTAAAAAAGGACCATTTAAACACATGGAATCGGATCTACTCAATATTCAATTCATGTTTTCTAATAATCGCATAAAAATTGACCATTTAAAACAGAAGGAATCTGACCTACTCTATATTCAAACTGACAAACTCCATATTCAATTCGTGTTTTCTAATAAAAACATACAAATATATGTTTTAGTATACTTTGTACAATTCAATTTCATATGGTAAAAACAGGTAATCATTATCAGTCAACAATATAAGACAATGGGAGCACTGTGTATGTTCTCTGATGAATTTTAAGTCAATATGACGTGAAATATCAATATACACGCTAAGAGAAGTAATTTCTCTCTCCTGTGTGTATTCTCTAATGACCTTTAAGTGACTGTGATGAGTAATGTTTTCCCACAGTCTGAGCTTTTATAAGCCTTCTCCTCTGTGTACTGTCTCATTTGTTCTTTCAGTCGTGCAAAACCTTTCCACACTGGGAGCAGTGGTAAGGATTCTCCCCGGGTGTGTTCTCTCCTGTCGTTGTAGGTCCCTTAACTGGTTGAAACCACTTTCCCACACTGGAGCAGTGCTAAGGCTTCTACCCAATGTGTCTTCCTCTCATGTTTTTCAGGTAGGCTTTCTGGTTGAAACGCTTTCCCACTAGTGAGCATTGGTAAGGGTTCTCACCCTGTGTGTATTCTCTCATGTCGTTTTAGGTCCCCTAACTGGTTAAACACTTGCCACCACTGGGAGCAGTGCTAAAGGCTTCTCCCCACTGTGTATTCTCTCATGTATTTTCAGGTAGCTTTTCTGGTTAAAACTCTTCCACACTGTGAGCATTGGTAAGGTTCTCCCCTGTGTGTATTCTCTCATGTCGTTTTAGTTCCCCTACCTGGTTTAAAACACTTTCCACACTGGGAGCAGTGAAAAGGCTTCTCCCTTGAGTGTATTTTCTCGTGTTGGTTCAGGTGTCCTTTCCTTTTGAAACTCTTTCCACACTGGGAGCAATGGTAAGGCTTCTCACCAGTGTGTATTCTCTCATGTTGTTTAAGCTCCCATAACTGGTTAAAACACTTTCCACACTGGGAGCAGTGATACGGCTTCTCCCCTGTGTGTATTCTCTCATGTCGTTTTAGGTCCCCTAACTGGCAAAAACACTTTCCACACTGGGAGCAGTGAAAAGGCTTCTCCCTTGTGTGTATTTTCTCGTGTTGGTTCAGGTGTCCTTTCATTTTGAAACTCTTTCCACACTGGGAGCAATGGTAAGGCTTCTCCCCAGTGTGTATTCTCTCATGTTGTTTAAGCTCCCATAAGAAGTAACAACCCTTTCCACACTGGGAGCAGTGGTACGGCTTCTCCCCTGTGTGTCTTCTCTCATGTCGTTTCAGGTCCCCAAACTGGTTAAAACACTTTCCACAGTGGGAACACTGTCTTGCTGGTTTGGACCTCCCTGGCTCTGGTTCCTCTGAGTCTGGTCTTTCTCCTGCCAAAGACAGTGTTTAAAAAAAATAGAGACCTGAATGAAACCTCCACATGATAAAACGGCCTTGCTACGAGGGTAAATCCTAATCAGATCCCTCAATAATCTGAGGCCAGTTTTAATCTTGGTGTGATTTTAAAACAAATGATGTTGTAGAGCTTCCTGGTAATTACTGATAATATGTTTACATACTTGTTTTATTCATTCTGTTTTATAAGTCAGAACACAAAAAATTAAACAGTTCTATGACACTCAAGACACAGACATCTGCATTCCAATCGAGCAGGTGGTTCTAAATATATAACTTCCATAGCTGTATGATACAGAATGTGAACTACACACTTCCTTAAACATAAAATAAGTAAATAAGTAATTTTAAGTGGAAGTCCAAAACTTGTTTTTACGTCGAAGACACAAAGCACATCAGTAACATCTCCCCGTTGTGGAAAGGGTTCGACACCTGCTGTTTAAATGGACCAATATCTTATTTATACGTTCACAGATTTTCAACATTTTGAAACATGTCATATTTTGGGTAAAGTAAAAAAATAAGGTGAAATATTTGGGTAAATGTTCCTAAAACTGATAGTTACGACAATGAACAAAAATATAAACACAAGTGTTGGATGTTTCATGAGCTGAAAAAAAAAAGATTGCAGAATTTTTAACATCCCAGTTAGTGAACATTTATTCTTTGCCAAGATAATCAATCCACCTGACAGGTGTGGCATATCAAGAAGCTGATTGAACAGCTTGATTATTACACAGGTGCACCTTGTCAATAAATAAAAGGCCACTCTAAAATGTGCAGTTTTGTCACACAACAATGCCACAGATGTCTCAGAGGGAGCGTGCAATTGGCATGCTGACTGCAGGAATGTCCACTGGAGCTGTTGCCAGGGAATTCAATGTACAGTACCAGTCAAAAGTTTGAACTCACCTACTCATTCAAGCGTTTTTCTTAATTTTTTACTATTTTCTACATTGTAGAATAATAGTGAAGACATCAAAACTATTAAAAAACACAAACGGAATCATGTAGTAACCACAAGTGTTAAACAAATCAAAATATATATTAGATTCTTCAAAGTAGCCACACTTTGCATTGATGACAGCTTTGCACACTCTTGGCATTCTCTCAACCAGCTTCACCTGGAATGCTTTTCCAACAACAGACTTGTAGGAGTTCCCAAATATGCTGAGAACTTGTTGGCTGCTTTCCCTTCACTCTGCGATCCAACTCATCCTAAACCATCTCAATTTGGTTGAGGTTGGGGGATTGAGTAGGCCAGGTCATCTGATGCAGCACTCCATCACTCTCCTTCTTGGTCAAATAGCTCTTACACAGCCTGGAGGTGTGTTGGTCATTGTCATGTTGAAAAACAAATGATAGTGGGACTAAGCCCAAACCAGATGGGATGGCATATCGCTGCAGAATGCTGTGGTAGTCATGCTGGTTAAGTGTGACTTGAATTCTAAATAAATCACTGACATTGTCAACAGCAAAGCACCCGCACACCATCACATCTCCTCCTCCATGCTTCACGGTGGGAACCACACATGCGGAGATCATCCGTTCACCTCCCTCACATCTCACAAAGACATGACGCTCGGAACCAAAAATGTCAAATTTGGACTCATCAGACCCAAGGACAGATATCCACCGGTCTAATGTCCATGGCTCGTGTTTCTTGGCCCAAGCAAGTCTCTTCTTCTTATTGGTGTCCTTTAGTAGTGGTTTCTTTGCAGCAATTCGACCATGAAGGCCTGATTCACACAGTCTCCTCTGAACTGATGATGTTGAGATGTGTCTGTTGCTTGAACTCTGTGAAGCGTTTATTTGGGCTGCAATTTCTAAGGCTGGTAACTCTAATGAACTTATGCATCAGAAGTAACTCTGGGTCTCCCATTCCTGTGGTGGTCCTTAAAGTAATGATGGACTGTTGTTTCTCTTTGCTTATTTGAGCTGTTCTTTTTTTTTATTTTTATTTTTTATCCCATTTTCTCCCCAATTTTCGTGGTATCCAATCGCTAGTAATTACTACCTTGTCTCATCGCTACAACTCCCGTACGGGCTCGGGAGAGACGAAGGTCGAAAGCCATGCGTCCTCCGAAGCACAACCCAACCAGCCGTACTGCTTCTTAACACAGCGCGCCTCCAACCCGGAAGCCAGCCGCACCAATGTGTCGGAGGAAACACCGTGTACCTGGCCCCCTTGGTTGGCGCGCACTGCGCCCGGCTCGCCACAGGAGTCGCTGGAGCGCGATGAGACAAGGATATCCCTACCGGCCAAACCCTCCCTACCCCGGACGACGCTATGCCAATTGTGCGTCGCCCCACGGACCTCCCGGTCGCGGCCGGCTGCGACAGAGCCTGGGCGCGAACCCAGAGACTCTGGTGGCGCAGTTAGCACTGCGATGCAGTGCCCTAGACCACTGCGCCACCCGGGAGGCCCATTTGAGCTGTTCTTGACATAATATGGACTTCGTCTTTTACCCAATAGGGCTATCTTCTGTATACCACCCCTACCTTGTCACAACACAACTGATTGGCTCAAACACATTAAAACCTGTTATGGCTAGGGGTTCCGCTAGCGGAACGTTTCGACAACATCCGGTGAAAGTGCAGAGCATGAAATATATATATTTTTATAGGAAATATTTAACTTTCATGCATTCACAAGTGCAATACACCAAATTCAATTTTAACTTCTTGTTAATCTAGCCACCGTGTCAGATTTCAAAAAGGCTTTACGGCAAAAGCAAACCATACGATTATCTGAGGACAGCACCCCATCAAACAAACACATGACAATCATATTTCAACCCGCCAGGCGCGACACAAAACGCAGAAATAACGATATAATTTGTGCCTTATCTTTGACGAGCTTCTTCTGTTGGCACTCCAATATGTCCCATAAACATCACAAATGGTCCTTTTGTTCAATTAATTCCGTCGTTATATCTCCAAAATCTCCATTTATTTGGAGCATTTGATTCAGAAAAACACCGGTTCCAACTCGCCCAGCATGACTACAAAATATCTAATAAGTTACCTGTAAACTCTGCCCAAACATTTCAAACAACTTTCCTAATCCAACTTTAGGTATTTTAATACGTAAATAATCAAGAAAATTTAAGAAATTAAGAAAAACAACGTGAAGCGCGTGACCTGGAGCGCGCATCAAAACATTAGAGAGCACAAGGCTGGACCCTCGTTCTGAAAAGCCGTACCTCTTCATTTCTATAAAGAAAAACATCAACCAATTTCTAAAGACTGTTGACATCTAGTGGAAGCAATAGGAACTGCAACCAAGTGCCACAGAAATCTATGTTCCCATAGAAAAACAATTGAAAACAGAGTCACCTCAACAACAAAATAATCCTCCTGGATGGTTTGTCCTCTGGGTTTTGCCTGCCAAATAAGTTATGCTATACTAACAGACATTATTTTAACAGTTTTAGAAACGTTATAGTGTTTTCTGTCCAAATCTACCAATTATATGCATATCCTAGCTTCTGGGCCTGAGTAGCAGGCAGTTTACTTTGGGCCGCTTTTCATCCAGACGTGAAAATACTGCCCCCTATCCCAATTAAGGAAAGAAATTCCACAACTTAACTTCTAAAAAGGCACATGTTAATTGAAATGCATTCCAGGTGGCTACCTCATGATGCCACAGTTCTCCTTTAAGACTCCATAATGTTTCATCATTAGATGCTACAGTCCTCCTTTAAGACTCCATAATGTTTCATCATTAGATGCTACAGTCCTCCTTCAAGACTCCATAATGTTTCATCATTAGATGCTACAGTCCTCCTTTAAGACTCCATAATGTTTCATCATTAGCTGCTACAGTCCTCCTTTAAGACTCCATAATGTTTCATCATTAGCTGCTACAGTCCTCCTTTAAGACTCCATCATGTTTAGAATGTGTCTGGAAGCGCTACTCTATCTATTCTACTCTTATCCTTTCGGTTTTTATAATATTTAATAATATTAATAATGTTATAATAGGTAATAACTAACTTTAATAACTAGGGTTAATACCTGCCTGGCTCCCCAACAAAATCTTTATCTTTACCCCCCTCTAACAATACCGCTACAGAATTAGCATAGTAGGCCATGTAATTTAAGGTAATCTGAAATATTTAGGACTAACTTATTCCTTGCCACCCATTCTGAAACTAACTGCAGCTCTTTGTTAAGTGTTGCTGTCATTTCAGTTGCCGTGATAGCTGACGTGTACAGCGTTGAGTCATCCGCATACATAGACACACTGGCTTTACTCAAATGTCGTTGGCATGTTGTTGGTAAAGATTGAAACAAGCAGGTGCCAAACAGCTGCCCTGGGGAATTCCTGATTCTACCTTGATTTTGTTGTACAGGCTTCCATTAAAGAACACTCTCTGTGTTCTGTTAGACAGGTAGCTCTGGGGCGGCAGGTAGCCTAGTGGTTAGAGCGTTAGGCCAGTAACCAAAAGGATGCTGGATCGAATCCCCGAGCTGACAAGGTAAAACTCTGTTGTTCTGCCCCTGAACAAGGCGGTTAACCCACTGTACCTAGGCTCTTAACTGACTTGCCTAGTTAAATAAAGGCAAAATAGAAATTAAACACCGGTGACGTGTCATTGCTGATTTTTTTAAACCAAAATTTAATTGAAGATGCTCCAAAGATTTTTACAATCATTCTTTATGTCATTTATCTTTGTTTAAAAAAAAGTATATTATTTACATCAACAACATAGGAATCACTACAAAACGTATTGTATGACCTCTTTTACACAATATTAGGCCCAGCCTTTGGAACTGTGGTTTTCCTAGACATGGCTACTATATTGTGATCACTACATCTGATGGATCTGGATACTGCTTTCAAACACATTTCTGCAGCATTAGTAAAGATATGATCAAAACATGTTGATGATTTCATTCCTCTACTGTTTGTAACTACCCTGGTAGGTTGACTGATAACCTGAACCAGGTTGCCAGCACTGGTTACAGTTTGAAGCTTTCTCTTGAGTGGGCAGCCTGATCACAGCTTTCCTCCAGTATTAGTTAATTAATTACCAGTGTCTGGAGTTTAGTTTGCCTGTTCTACAGTCTTGTAAAGATAGGGGGGTTGACTGGGACAGGCAATGTAACATCCATAATATTTTGAGAAAACGTTCTTGAAAAACGAGCACCTTACATAGGATCATCTTATAACTGTCTCTCTAAAGCTACCTTTCATCAAGGTTTTATATGGTCTATTGGTTTCTCTCTTTTCATTGGCAGAATCCTTTTCCAGTGTTATGATATTCATAACATCCATATCCCCCAGTCTATCTTCCTGTCAACTAACAGAACTCTGCTGGTTGTCCTGGTAACAGATACCAGTGGGCAGATCTATTGTATTTGTTCAAACTAAACTACTTACTTTGATGTGTCAAATCTGATCCTTTCTTCTCTTCTCCTCCTCTCACAGTTCCACTCAGCCCCGTTGTTTTCCTGCAGTCCACCAGCTGCACAGACAACCTCTTCATACCCAGCAGTAAGGTGCTACCGGGAGAGGCACAACATGGGGACTCCGGGAGGGAGGAAGGGCTAGCGTTGTCCTGGTAACCATAAAGAGGGGACACAGACATATATCATTATGGATGCTGATGTCATTGTTGTCATGAAGTGCTTTACAGACACCCAGCCCAGACCCAGATACAGCAAGCTGTATGCTAGACCAGACCAAGCTGTACCATCTGGTGTTCTGATCTGGAGAGATTCTTCTCTGCCTCGTCAGCATCAGGATGTTGATGAGGCTCCCCAAAGGATCCACGATAGTCACGTCTCTCTCCTGTGTGAACGAGAACAGCAAACAGACGGTACACTTATGACCATCTATTACAATCAAGAGGCATGAATATGTCTAAAATGGCCTTTTTCATCATGATTTTGTCAAATATTGTTTATGTTGCAAATGTATAGGGTCAATTCCAATTCTCTCCACTGGGATTCTCTGCCTCTAACCCTAATACAGGGGCCAAGTCACTGGCTTACTGGTGCTCTTTCATGCCGTCCCTAGGAGGGGTGCGTCACTTGAGTGGGTTGAGTCACTGACGTGATCTTCCTGTCTGGGTTGGTGCCCCCCCCTTTGGTTGTGCCGTGGCGGAGATCTTTGTGGGCTATACTCAGCCTTGTCTCAGGATGGTAAGTTGGTGGTCGAAGATATCCCTCTAGTGGTGTGGGGGCTGTGCCTTGGCAAAGTGGGTGGGGTTATATCCTTCCTGTTTGGCCCTGTCCGGGGGTATCATCGGATGGGGCCACAGTGTCTCCTAACCCCTCCATTCTCAGCCTACAGTATTTATGCTGCAGTAGTTTATGTATCGGGGGGCTAGGGTCAGTCAGAATTTAAGTATGCTCTCTCTAATTCTCTCTTTCTTTCTCTCTCTCGGGGGACCTGAGCCTTAGGACCATGTCTCAGGACGACCTGACATGATGACTCCTTGCTGTCCCCAGTCCACCTGGCCGTGCTGCTGCTCCAGCTTCAACTGTTCTGCCTGCGGCTATGGAACCCTGACCTGTTCACCGGACGTGCTACCTGTCCCAGACCTGCTGATTTCAAATCTCTAGAGACAGCAGGAGCGGTAGAGATACTCTTAATGATCGGCTATGAAAAGCCAACAGACATTTACTCCTGAGGTGCTGCACCCTCTACAACTACTGTGATTATTATTTGACCATGCTGGTCATTTATGAACATTTGAACATCTTGGCCATGTTCTGTTATAATCTCCACCCGGCACAGCCAGAAGATGACTGGCCACCCCTCATAGCCTGGTTCCTTTCTAGGTTTCTTCCTAGGTTTTGGCCTTTCTAGGGAGTTTTTCCTAGCCACCGTGCTTCTACACCTGCATTGCTTGCTGTTTGGGGTTTTAGGCTGGGTTTCTGTACAGCACTTTGAGATATCAGCTGATGTACGAAGGGCTATATAAATACATTTGATTTGATTTAGAATGCCCCGTTAAAACAATACATTAAATCAAGAACTTCATAGTGCCCCTGTTTTTAAGACAGTACTCACTGTTTGTAATCTGATCTTCAGCCTCCTCCTTTTTCACTCCGAAAACGTCTTCCTCCTCTTTTATTGAGATAGCCTCCTCTTCCTCTTTTACTCTAAAAGGTTCTTCCTCTTCTTTCACTAGATTCTCTTCTTTCAATGTTATGGCATCTTCCCCCTTTTTGATTCTGAAAGCTTCTACCTCCACCTCTTCCACTTTGACAACCTCTTTCGCATATTCCTCTTTCACTGTAATATCATCCTCTTCTTCTTTCAATGAGATAGCCTCCTCTTCCTCCCTTTTCATCCTGAAAGCTTCTTCCTCTCCTTTCATCAGAGCTTCTTTCTCCGTCGAGATTAGTGAGCTCATGTTCCGGGCGATTAGCCTAGTGCAGTATCAATTTAACACATTAGCTAATTTAACAAGCAATCTACGTTTCAATGAACTAGTAGATATGTAAACAGAATTGTGTTTAAAACACTAAGAATAATATACACAAGATTTGTTTTAAACGCTTCAATGTTTCGGTTTAATGTTCGCTAGCAGCCCTCATCCTCCACATACAACACCCGTTCTGCCAGTCACATTCTGTTAAAGGTCCCCAAAGCACACACATCCCTGGGTCGCTCCTCTTTTCAGTTCGCTGCAGCTAGCGATGGGAACAAGCCGCAAAAAACACTCAAACTGGACAGTTTTATCTCCATCTCTTCATTCAAGGACTCAATCATGGGCACTCTTACTGACAGTTGTGGCTGCTTCGTGTGATGTATTGCTGTCTCTACCTTCTTGCCTTTGTGCTCTTGTCTGTGTCCAATAATGTTTGTACCATGTTGTGCTTCTACCATGTTGTTGTCATGTGGTGTTGGTACCATGTTGTGTTGCTACCATGTTGTTGTCATGTGGTGTTGGTACCATGTTGTTGTCATGTGGTGTTGGTACCATGTTGTGTTGCTACCATGTTGTTGTCATGTGGTGTCGCCACCATGTTGTTGTCATGTTGTGTTCCTACCATGTTGTGTTTCCGCCATGTTGTGTTGCTACCATGTTTTTTTCACGTGGTGTTGCAACCATGGTGTGTTAGTACCATGTTGTGTTGCTGCCATGTTGTGTTGCTACCATGTTGTTGTTATGTTGTGTTGCTACCATGTTGTTGTTATGTTGTGTTGCTACCATGTTGTTGTTATGTTGTATTGCTACCATGTTGTTGTCATGTTGTGTTGCTACCATGTTGTGTTGCTGCCATGTTGTGTTGCTACCATGTTGTGTTGCAACCATGTTGTGTTCCTACCATGTTGTTGTTATGTTGTGTCGCTACCATGTTGTTGTCATGTGGTTTTGCTACTATGTTGTTGTCATGTGGTGCTTCTACCATGTTTTTGTCATGTGATGTTTCTACCATGTTGTTGTTATGTGGTGTTTCTACCATGTTGTGTTGCTACCATGTTGTTGTTATGTGGTGTTGCTACCATGTTGTGTTGCTACCATGTTGTTGATATGTGGTGCTGCTACCATGTTGTGTTGCTACCATGTTGTGTTGCTACCATGTTGTGTTGCTACCATTGTTGTTGTCATGTGGTGTTGCTACCATGTTGTTGTTATGTGGTGTTGCTACCATGTTTTTGTCATGTTGTGTTGCTACCATGTTGTCATGTGGTGTTGCTACCATGTTGTTGTTATGTGGTGTTGCAACCATGTGGTGTTGCTGCCATGTTGTGTTTCTACCATGTTGTTGTTATGTGGTGATGCTACCATGTTGTGTTATGTGGTGATGCTACCATGTTGTTGTTATGTGGTGTTGCCACCATGTTGTTGTTATGTGGTGTTGCCACCATGTTGTGTTGCTACCATGTTGTTGTCATGTTGCTACATGTAATAATAACATGTATGATTTATATAAAGTTCTTTAGTAAAAAACATTAGTGACATAATTTTGTATTTAATATTACATAGTAAACTTTAATAATTGTAATATGTATGTTTAAATGACTGTACTAAAGTTTTTGAATAAAATAAAATGTTCGAAATAAATGTAATTTACTTTCAATGAATTTAAATCTCTCCCTCTGTCTCACCCCTTGGCTGGAAATGTTAAACGTCAAGAAGATGTGAATCTAGGGGGAACTATATGTACAGGGGAACTATATGTACACAAAATAACTAACAACCTGGACCCCCAGGTGTCTTTCAAAACATATGTTTTACTAACGACCTAAACAGATCATTTTTACCCTTTTAAAAATAGTTATGGGGGAGGTCCGGGGGATGTCTCTGTCTTTGAAAGGGTCATTGTAATCTTTAAGATGTCCCCTTTACTGATGACCTAAACAAATACATTTTACCCCCCATAAAAGACTGTCCGAGGGATGTCTCAGTCAACCCCCCCAAAATAAGCCCCAGAGGCCTCACACCATCCTCTTTGAAAGGGTCATTGTACTCTTTAACTATGCTTCCTTTACTGACGACCTAAACAGATCACTTTTACCCTTTAAAAAGTAGTTGTCAGCTGTCCAGATGTAATGGTCAAGAGGTCGTGAACCTAGAGGGGCCCTTGCACACATGTTGTGTTTAGGTAAACATTTTCTTTTTATGAAGGAATAAATGATTGAGAGGATATAGACCACAAATAAAAGATAATTGTATTCTTAACGATGTGCCCTTTACTAATGACTTAAACAGATCATTTTACTCCATGAATAACCTTTTACTGCAGGGGGCTAAATCAGGGGCCTTCAATGCTGCAGAAATGTTTTGGTACCCTTCCCCAGATCTGTGCCTCAACACAATCCTGTCTCGGAGCTCTATGGACAATTCCTTCAACCTCATGGCTAGGTTTTTGCTCTGAGATGCACTGTCAACTGTGGGACGTTATATAGACAGGTGTGTGCCTTTCCAAATCATGTCCAATCAATTGAATTTACCACAGGTGGACTCCATTCTAGTTGTAGAAACATCTCAAGGATGATCAATGGAAACAGGATGCACCTGAGCTCAATTATGAGTCTCATATAGCAAAGGGTCTGAATACTTATGTAAATAATTTTTTTGTGTTTAAAACATTTGCAAAAATGTATAAAAAACTTGTTTCCGCTTTGTCATTATGGGGTATTGTGTGTAGATTGCTGAGGAAATTGTTTCATTTAATACATTTTTTAATAAGGCTGTAACATAACAAAATGGGAAAAAGTCAAGGGGTCTGAATACTTTCCAAAGAAACTGTAAGTGATTGAGGAGAGAGCATAATTGCTATATTCTAATTAAAATCATTGACCCATAAGGGAACATATGACCAAAGCAATGCGTGACCCATACAGAATTAAAAAAATATGAATCTCAATGAGAAATATAATTAAATAAACAAACGTTTGCATAACCAAAGACATGAAAACTGGTAGGGAACATTGTATTTAGCTAGGATTTCATATGGCCAGGAAGGTTACTGAGAATAACAATAGACAATAGTTAATGTTGCTAGTTTAGAGATGAAGATTAGTGAAGGTTCATCAATGTTAAAGATGTTTTTATTTTGACGTGGAAACAATGTTTATTGGAAAGTAAAACAAAGAACTCTTCATTGAGACAATGATAAACAGCAATCCGTGGGAGAGTTGAGGTGGATATTATAAAATAAGGATCTGCTGGAGTCCAAGTCAAACCAAGATTCTTTATTTCTGAGCTCAGAGAGAATAACAGAGTTTGGTATTTTATTAGGATCCCCATTAGCTGTTGCAAAAGCAGCAGCTACTCTTCCTGGGGTCCACACAAAACATGACACATAATACAGCACATCAATAGACAAGAACAGCTCAAGGACAGAACTACATACATTTTGTAAAAGGCACACGTAGCCTACATATCAATGCATACACACAAACTATCTAGGTCAAATAGGGGAGAGGGGTTGTGCCGCGAGGTGTTGCTTGGTCTGTTTTTTGAAACCAGGTTTGCTGTTTATTTGAGCAATATGAGATGGAAGGAAGTTCCATGCAATAAGGGCCCTATATAATACTGTACGCTTTCTTGAATTTGTTCTGGAAACTTGGGGACTGTGAAAAGACCCCCGGTGGCATGTCTGGTGGGATAAGTGTGTGTGTCAGAGCTGTGTGTAAGTTGACTTGTAAGAACTTGGATGATATCTGTACATTATAGGAGCACCTGTGATGACAAAAGTACAATGATTCATGTGTTGCTTTAGCTTGAGATGAAGAATCAGTGGTTGACACCTTGCAAGTGAATGAAAAGGTCAACTGTACAAAGTCAGATGTCTGCGTGTTGAAACTATATTTTAGTTAACAGATGGATAAAGGGAACTAAGAGTTCCTGTTGATACTATGTTCCAGTCTTACTTCCAGTCTGACATGATAGCAATAAGGGGAAGAGTGATTGGGAAACTAACTGCCAATAACGCAATAAGCTGAACTCTGCCTGGCAGAGACATCTTTGTATTAGCAACTATTAATTATGAGCTTACATGGTGTTAAAGTTAAGGGACATCACCCTGGGCGGGGTGATCCTCAGTAGGGGATAAAAAGGGAAAACACCATCTTTTGAACTGAGTGTCTTGCTTACAAATTGCTGTAAGTGTAAACTCTGGGTTGCAATCCTTATTAAACAAACTAACCTCTGATCAAATACGTTTTCCTGTGGTCTCTTGTGTGCACATAGGGCAGAATACATAGGGCAGAATTCCCTTACAGACTACACAAACAATTTGGGATTTTCAACACATTCATGTTTCTTATAAAAAGAAGAAGTGACACACTCAGTCTCTCATCAACTCTTAGCCAAGAGAGACTGGCATGCATAGTATTTATATAAGCCCTCTGATTACAATTAAGAGCAAAACGTGCCGCTCTGTTCTGGGCCAGCTGCAGCTTTACTAGGTCTTTCCTTGCAGCACTGGACCACACGACTGGACAATAATCAAGATTAGACAAAACTAGAGCCTGCAGAACTTGCTTTTTGGAGTGTGGTGTCAAAAAAGCAGAGCATCTCTTTATTGCGGCTAGACCTCTCCCCATCTTTACAACCATTGAATCTATATGTTTTGACCATGACAGTTTACAATCTAAGGTAATGCCAAGTAATTTAGTCTCCTCAACTTGTTCAACAGCCACACAATTCATTACCAGATTCAGCTGAGGTCTAGAACTTAAGGAATGATTTGTACCAAATACAAAGCTCTTAGTTTTAGAGATGTTCAGGACCAGTTTATTACTGGCCACTCATTCCAAAACAGACTGCAACTCTTTGTTAAGAGTTTCAGTGACATCATTAGCTGTTGTTGCTGATGTGTATATGGTTGAATCATCAGCATTCATGGACACACATGCTTTGTTTAATGCCAGTGGCAGGTCATTGGTAAAAATAGAAAAGAGTAGAAGGCCTAGAGAGCTGCCCTGCGGTACTTTACATGTTTGACATTAAAGAAGCTTCCATTAAAAACCCTTTGAGTTATGTTAGATAGGTTGAAAAGCCATAGCATATACGTTTTTTCAACAACAGGTTTTGGTCAATAATATCAAAGGCTGCACTGAAATCTAACAGTACAGATCCCACATTCCCACAATCTTGTTATCAATTTCTCTCAACCAATCATCAGTCATTTGTGTCAGTGCAGCACATGTTGAGTGTCCTTCTCTATAAGCATGCTGAAAGTTTGTTGTTAATTTGTTTACAGAGAAATAGCATTTTATTTGGTGAAACACATTTTTTCCCAACAGTTTGCTAAAAGCTGGCAGCAAGCTTATAGGTCTGCGGTTTGAACCAGTAAAGACCGCTTTACCACTCTTGGGTAGTGGAATTACTTTGGCTTCCCTCCAGGCCTGAGCACAAAGACTTTCCTTCAGGCTCAGATTAAAAATATGACAAATAGGAGAGGCTATAGAGACAGCTAGTCCTCAGTAGCTTTCCATCTGTTGTCAATGCCAGGAGGTTTGTCATTATTGATCGATAACAATTTATCCACCTCTCCCACACTAACTTGACAAAATTCAATACTTGCAGTGCTTTTCTTTCATTTTTTTCCCCAAGTTCTTTTTCTATCATTCTTTATATCATTGATCTTGGCTCTATAATAAAGTTTATTATTTTTGTTGAGTTTGGTCACATAATTTCTCAATTTGCAGTACAGATGTGCATCCAGACTTATTAGCCACTCCTTTTGCCCCATCTCTTTCAAACATACAGTTTTTAAACTCCTCATCAATCCATGGAGCCCTAACATACCTAACAGTCAGTTTCTTAACAGGTACATGTTTATCAATAATTGGAAGAAGCAATTTCATATGGTAAAAACAGGTAAACACATTATCAGTCAACAATATCAGTTAACGGGAGCACTGTGTATGTTCTCTGATGAATTTTAAGTCAATGTGATGTGAAATATCAATATACACGCTAAGAGAAGTAATTTCTCTCTCCTGTGTGGATTCTCTAATGACGTTTAAGTGACTGTGATGAGTAATATGTTTTCCCACAGTCTGGGCTTTTGTAAGCCTTCTCCTCTGTGTGCAGTCTCATGTGTTCGTTCAGGCTTCCTAAATGGGCAAACGCTTTGCACCCTGGGAGGAGTGGTAAGGCTTCTCCCCTCTGTGTATTATCTCATGTTGGTTCAGGTTGCTTTTCTGGTTAAAACTCCTTCCACAATGGGAGCAGTGTTAGGCTTCTCCCCTGTGTGAATTTTCTCATGAGCTTTCAGGTGTCCTTTCTGGTTAAAACTCTTTCCACACTGCAAGCAGTGGTAAGGCTTCTCCCCTGTGTGTATTCTCTCATGTTGTTTCAGCTCCCATAAGAGGTTACAACCCTTTCCACACTGGGAACAGTGGTAAAGCTTCTCCCCTGTGTGTAATCTCTCATGTTTTCTCAGATCGCCTGACCAGTTGAAACACTTTCCACACTGGGAGCAGTGGTAAGGCTTCTCCCCTGTGTGTATTCTCTCATGTTGTTTCACGGCCCCTAACTGGTTAAAACACTTGCCACACTGGGAGCACTGGTAAGTCTTCTCCCCTGTGTGTATTATCTCATGAACTTTCAGGTTCCTTAACTTGTTAAAACTCTTTCCACACTGGGAGCACTGGTAAGGCTTCTCCCCTGTGTGTATTCTCTCATGAGCTTTCATGTGTCCTTTCTGGTTAAAACTCTTTCCACACTGCGAGCAGTGGTAAGGCTTCTCCCCTGTGTGTATTCTCTCATGTTGTTTAAGCTCCCATAAGAGGTTACAACCCTTTCCACACTGGGAACAGTGGTATGGCTTCTCCCCTGTGTGTAATCGCTCATGTCGTTTCAGGGACCCTAACAGGTTAAAACTCTTTCCACACTGGATGCAGTAGTAAGGCTTCTCCCCTGTGTGTGTTCTCTCGTGTTGGTTCAGGTTTCCTTTCTGGCTGAAACACTTTCCACACTCGGAGCAGTGGTAAGGCTTCTCCCCTGTGTGTATTCTCTCATGTTGTTTCAGGTCCCATAAGTGGTTACAAGCCTTTCCACAGTGGGAGCACTGGTGTCGTCTTGCTGGTTTGGACGTCCCTGGCTCTGGTTCCTCTGAGTCTGGTCTTTCTCCTGCCAAAGACAGTGTGTTTTTAAAAAAAGAGATCCGAATGAAACCTCCAAATGCTAAATAGGCCTTGCTACGAGATGATACTCATAGGACTTCATGTTACACAATATATGCATGTTTTGTTTGATTAAGTTCATATTTATATAAAAAAATCTGAGTTTACATTGGCGCGTTAGATTCACTAGTTGCAAAAACATCAAGTGATTTTGCATAGCCACATCGTTTCAACAGAAATACTCATCATAAATGTAGATGATAATACAAGTTATACACATGGAATTACAGATATACCTCTCCTTAATGCAACCGCTGTGTCAGATTTTTTTTTTTAAATACGGAAAAATAAACCATGCAATAACCTGAGACGGAGCTCAGAACAATAGCCAAATTAGCCGCCATGTTGGACACAACAGAAACCAGAAAATACATGATAAATGTTTTCTTACCTTTGATGAATTCATCAGAATGCAGTCCTAAGAATCCCAGGTCCACAATAAATGCTTGATTTGTTCGATAATGTCCATTATTTATGTCCAATTAGCTACTTTGGGATTGTTTACCAAACGAAGTCACAAAGCGTGTCCACTACCGTCCACTATAACGTGACGAAATGTCCAAAAGTTCCGTTACAGTCAGTAGAAACATGTCAAACAATGTACTGAATCAATCTTTAGAATGTTGTTAACATACATCTTGAATAACGTTCCAACCGGAGAATTTCATCGACATCAGTTGACCGAAGGAACGGAGCTCCCTCTCACGTGAACGCACATCTTCAACGCGTGATCACCTCCTGGCAGTGGTCACTAATTCCTGTCTCCTTCGGCCCCCTTCACATTAAAGTCATCAGACAAAGTTCTATTGACTGTTGACATCTAGTGGAAGCCGTAGGAAGTGAAAACTCATCAATATCTCGCTGTGATTTCAATGGGACCTTGGTTGAAAATCTGGCAGAAAAAATACAAACAGGAAGTGGAACGTCTCAGGTTTTTGCCTGCCATGTGAGTTCTGTTATACTCACAGACATAATTCAAACAGTTTTACAAACTTCAGAGTGTTTTCTATCCAATACTAATAATAATATGCATATATTAGCAACTGGGACTGAGGAGCAGGCCGTTTAATATGGGCACCTCTGTGCACCTTTCATCCAAGCTACTCAATACTGCCCCTTCAGCCATCAGAAGTTAAATAGTTTTTCCCCCTCGTCAATCTAAACTCAGCAAAAAAAAAGAAACGTCCTCTCACTGTCAACTGCGTTTATTTTCAGCAAACTTAACATGTGTAAATATTTGTTGGAACATAACAAGATTCAACAGCAGACATAAACTGAACAAGTTCCACAGACATGTGACTAACTGAAATGGACTAATGTGTCCCTGAACAAAGGGAGGGGGGGGGGAGATCAAAATCAAAAGTCACAGTCAGCATCTGGTGTGGCCACCAGCTGCATTAAGTACTGCAGTGCATCTCCTCCTCATGGACTGCACCAGATTTGACAGTACTTGCTGTGAGATGTTACCCCACTCTTCCACCAAGGCACCTGTAAGTTCCCGGACATTTCTGGGGGGAATGGCACTAGCCCTCACCCTCCGATCCAACAGGTCCCAGACGTGCTCAATGGGATTGAGATCCGGGCTCTTCGCTGGCCATGGCAGAACACTGAAATTCCGGTCTTGCAGGAAATCACCCACAGAACGAGCAGTATGGCTGGTGGCATTGTCATGCTGGAGGGTCATGTCAGGATGAGCCTGCAGGAAGGGTACCACATGAGGGAGGAGGATGTCTTCCCTGTAACACACAGCGTTGAGATTGCCTGCAATGACAACAAGCTCAGTCTGATGATGCTGTGACACACCGCCCCAGACCATGACTGCCCCTTCACCTCCAAATCGATCCGGCTCCAGAGTACAGGCCTCGATGTAATGCTCATTCCTTCCACGATAAACGCGAATCCGACCATCACCCCTGGAGACAAAACCGCGACTTGTCAGTGAAGACCACTTTTTGCCAGTCCTGTCTGGTCCATTGACGGTGGGTTTGTGCCCAGAGGCGACGTTGTTGCCGGTGATGTCTGGTGAGGACCTGCCTTTCAACAGGCATACAAGCCCTCAGTCCAGCCTCACTCAGCCTATTGCGGACAGTCTGAGCACCGATGGAGGGATTGTGCGTTCCTGGTGTAACTTGGGCAGTTGTTGCCATCCTGCACCTGTCCCGCAGGCGTGATGTTTGGATGTACCGATCCTGTAGGTGTTGTTACACGTGGTCTGCCACTGCGAGGACGATAAGCTGTCCGTCCTGTCTCCCTGTAGCGCTGTCTTAGGCGTCTCACAGTACGGACATTGCAATTTATTGCCCTGGCCACATCTGCAGTCCTCATGCCTCCTTGCAGCATGCCTAAGGCACGTTCACGCAGATGAGCAGGGACCCTGGGCATCTTTCTTTTGGTGTTTTTCAGAGTCAGTAGAAAGGCCTCTTTAGAGTCCTAAGATATCATAACTGTGACCTTAATAGCCTACCGTCTGTAAGCTGTTTGTGTCTTAACAACCGTTCCACAGGTGCATGTTCATTAATCGTTTATGGTTCATTGAACAAGCATGGGAAACAGTGTTTCAACCCTTTACAATGAAGATCTGTGACGTTATTTGGATTTTTTCAAATAATCTTTGAAAGACAGGGTCCTGAAAAAAATCTGTACATTTTTTTGCTGAGTTTATTTTGTATATGTTTTATGTTGAAAAGTGTTTTTTTTCCTCAGACATAAATAAACAACTCCAGGTGAAAGACAAAGGCCATAGCTGTAATAAAATAACAAATTAACTGGCAAAGCGAGCAACGTCATGAGTCACGTTTTGCAGCTGTTTCAGTACAGCACTACAGGGAGAGAGAGGGGGAGAGGGAAAAATCCACTGGACTAGTTTCAATGTATGGAATCACTAAGGAGTTTCTGGATTTTGGGTAAACTTCTCCTTTAAAGCATCAGACTCCATAGTAATTCATCATTAGATGCTACAGGCCTCCTTTAAGACTCCATCATGTTTCATCATTAGATGCTACAGTCCTCCTTTAACCTGTTTGGGATAGGGGGCAGCATTTTCACGTTCGGATGAAAAGCGTGCCCAGAGTAAACTTCCTGCTACTCAGGCCCAGAAGCTAATATATGCATATGATTAGATTTGGATAGAACACACACTTAAGTTTCTAAAACTGTTTGAATGATGTCTGTGAGTATAACAAAACTCATATGACAGGCAAAAACCTGAGAAAAATCCAACCAGGAAGTGGGAAATCTGAGGTTTACAGTTTTTCAACTCATTGCCACAAATGTGCATGTCTGCTCAAACGGTCAGAAACAGACTCCATGAGGGTGAAATGAGGGCCCGACGTCCACAGGTGGGGGTTGTGCTTACAGCCCAACACCGTGCAGGACGTTTGGCATTTGCCAGAGAACACCAAGACTGGCAAATTTGCCACTGGCGCCCTGTGCTTTTCACAGATGAAAGCAGGTTCACACTGAGCACATGAGCACATGTGACAGACGTGACAGAGTCTGGAGACGCCGTGGAGAACGTTCTGCTGCCTGCAACATCCTCCAGCATGACCGGTTTGGCGGTGGGTCAGTCATGGTGTGGGGTGGCATTTCTTTGTGGGGCCGCACAGCCCTCCATGTGCTCGCCAGAGGTAGCCTGACTGCCATTAGGTACCGAGATGAGATCCTCAGACCCCTTGTGAGACCATATGCTGACACATGCACATTTGTGGCCTGCTGGAGGTCATTTTGCAGGGCTCTGGCAGTGCTCCTCCTTGCACAAAGGCGGAGGTAGCGGTCCTGCTGCTGGGTTGTTGCCCTCCTACGGCCTCCTCCACGTCTCCTGATGTACTGGCCTGTCTCCTGGTAGTGCCTCCATGCTCTGGACACTACGCTGATAGACACAGCAAACCTTCTTGCCACAGCTCGCATTGATGTGCCATCCTGGATGAGCTGCACTACCTGAGCCACTTGTGTGGGTTGTAGACTCCGTCTCATGCTACCACTAGAGTGAAAGCACCGCCAGCATTCAAAAGTGACCAAAACATCAGCCAGGAAGCATAGGAACTGAGAAGTGGCCTGTGGTCACCACCTGCAGAATCACTCCTTTATTGGGGGTGTCTTGCTAATTGCCTATAATTTCCACCTTTTGTCTATTCCATTTGCACAACAGCATGTGAAATTTATTGTCAATCAGTGTTGCTTCCTAAGTGGACAGTTTGATTTCACAGAAGTGTGATTGACTTGGAGCTACATTGTGTTGTTTAAGTGTTCCCTTTATTTTTTTGAGCAGTGTACATTGTCTATGAGGTCATATTGCACTTCCTAAGGCTTCCACTAGATGTCAATAGTCTTTAGAACTTTGATTGAGGCTTCTGCTGTGAAGGAGGGGGGAATGAGAGCTGTTTCAACCAGAGGTCTGCCAGAGTGGCATGAGCTGATCAAGCACTTACAAGTGAGAGCGACCTGATTCCATTGCAATTCTAAAGACAAAGGAATTCTCCGGTTGGAACATTATTGAAGATTAATGTTAACAACATCCTAAAGACTGATTCTATACATCGTTTGACATGTTTCTACGAACTGTAATATAACTTCTTTGAATTTTTCGTCTGAACTGTCGCATGGACTTGCCCGCGCCTCGTGATTTTGGATTTGTTTACCAAACGCGCTAACAAAAGGAGGTATTTGGACATAAATGTTGGACTTTATCAAACAAAACAAACATTTATTGTGGAACTTGGATTCCTGGGAGTGCATTCTGATGAAGATCCTCAAAGGTAAGTGAATATTTATAACGCTATTTCTGACTCCACAACATGGCGGGTATCTGCATGGCTTGTGTCTGAGCGCCGTACTCGGATTATTGCATGGTTTGCTTTTCCCGTAAAGCTTTTTTGAAATCTGACACAGCGGTTGCATTAAGGAGAAGTATATCTATAATTCTGTGCATAATACTTGTATCTTTTATCAACTTTTACATGTTTATTATGAGTATCTGTAAATTGATGTGGCTCCTGGAAAATTCGCCGGATGTTTTCGATTTTCGAACATTACTGACCATAAAGCGCCAATGTAAACTGAGATTTTTGGATATAAATATGAACTTTATCGAACAAAACATACATGTATGTGTAACACGAAGTCCTATGAGTGTCATCTGATGAAGATCATCAAAGGTTAGTGATTAATTTTATCTCTATTTCTGCTTCTTGTGACTCCTCTCTTTGGCTGGAAAATGGCTGTGTGTGTTTTTGTGACTAGGCTCTGACCTAACATAATTATATGGTGTGCTTTCATGGTAAAGCTTTTTTGAAATAGGACATAATGGATAGATTAACAAGAAGTTAAGCTTTAATTTGGTGTATTGCACTTCTGAATCTATGAAAGTTACATATTTAAAAAATAGATTTTTGAATTTTGCGCTCTGCCTTTTCAGCGGAATGTTATCTATAGAAGTTAAGACTCCATAATGTTTAGAATGTGTCTAAACAACATTATGTCCTCCATAATGTTTAGAGCGCTAGTGAACATGTATCCTTTGCCAAGATAATCCATTCACCTGACAGGTGTGGCATATCAAGAAGCTGATTAAACAGCGTGATTGTTACACAGGTGCACCTTGTGCTGGGGACAATAAAAGGCCACTAAAATGTGCAGTTTTGCCACAACACAATGCCACAGACGTCTCAAGTTTTGAGGAAGCGTGCAATTGGCATGCTGACTGCAGGAATATCTACTGGAGCAGTTATCAGAGAATTGAATGTTAATTTCTCTACCAGAAGCCGCCTCAAGCTTTATTTGAGAATTTGGCAGTACATCCAACCGGCCTCACCACTGCAGACCACATATAACGACGCCAGCCCAGGACCTCCACATCGTCTGAGACCAGCCACACGAGTTGTATTTCTTTCTGTGATAAAGCCCTTTTGTGTGGAAAAACTAATTCTGATTGGCTGTTCTGGGTTATGCCCTCCCAGGGCCACCAATGGCTGCCCCCCTAGCCAGTCATGTGAAGTCCAAGTGCCTCATTAATTAATTTACACCGACTAATTTTCTTATTTGAACTGTAAATCGTTGAAATTGTTGCATTAATATTTTTGTTCAGTATTTTTAGAGTGTCTTCGGAAAGTATTCAGACTCCTTGACTTTTTCCTGAGGTACAGCCTTATTCTAAAATGTATTCAATTGTTTTTTCCCCCCTCATCAATCGACACACAATACCCCACAATGACAAAGCAAAAATGTTCAATTTTTCCCCCAAATTTATTAAAAATAACAAATTTAAATATCACATATACATAAGTATTCAGACCCTGTACTTTGTTGAAGCACCTTTGGCAGCGATTACAGACTAGAGTCTTCTTGGGTATGACGAACACACCTGTATTTCGGGAGTTTCTCCCATTCTTCTTTGCAGATCCCCTCAAGCTCTGTCAGGTTGGATGGGGAGCGTCGCTACACAGGATAATCAATGGAAACATGATGAACAGCTCAGTTTCGAGGCTCATAGCAAAGGGTCTGAATACTTATGTAATAAAAACAACGTGAAGCGCGTGACCTGGAGCGCGCATCAAAACATTAGAAAGCACAAGGCTGGACCCTCGTTCTGAATAGCCGCACCTCTTCATTTCTATAAAGAAAAACATCAACCAATTTCTAAAGACTGTTGACATCTAGTGGAAGCAATAGGAACTGCAACCAAGTGCCACAGAAATCTATGTTCCCATAGAAACCAATTGAAAACAGAGTCACCTCAACAACAAAATAACCCTCCTGGATGGTTTGTACTCTGGGTTTTGCCTGCCAAATAAGTTATGCTATACTCACAGACATTATTTTAACAGTTTTAGAAACATTATAGTGTTTTCTGTCCAAATCTACCAATTATATGCATATCCTAGCTTCTGGGCCTGAGTAGCAGGCAGTTTACTTTGGGCCGCTTTTCATCCAGACGTGAAAATACTGCCCCCTATCCCAATTAAGGAAAGAAATTCCACAACTTAACTTCTAAAAAGGCACATGTTAATTGAAATGCATTCCAGGTGACTACCTCATGATGCTACAGTTCTCCTTTAAGACACCATGCTACAGTCCTCCTTTAAGACTCCATAATGTTTTATCATTAGCTGCTACAGTCCTCCTTTAAGACTCCATAATGTTTCATCATTAGACGCTACAGTCCTCCTTTAAGACCCCATTATGTTTAGAATGTGTCTGGAAGCGCTACTCTATCTATTCTACTCTTATCTTTTTGGTTTTAATAATATTTAATAATAATAATGTTATAATAGGTAATAACTAACTTTAATAACTAGGGTTAATACCTGCCTGACGCCCCAACAAAATCTTTATCTTTACCCCCCTCTAACAATACCGCTACAGAATTAGCATAGTAGGCCTTGTAACTTAAGGTTACCTGAAATATTTAGGACTAACTTATTCCTTGCCACCCATTCTGAAACTAACTGCAGCTCTTTGTTAAGTGTTGCTGTCATTTCAGTTTCCGTGGTAGATGACATGTACAGTGTTGAGTCAACCGCATACATAGACACACTGGCTTAACTCAAATGTCATTAGCATGTTGTTGGTAAAGATTGAAAAAAGTAGGTGCCAAACAGCTGCCCTGGGGAATTCCTGATTCTACCTTGATTTTGTTGTACAGGCTTCCATTAAAGAACACTCTCTGTGTTCTGTTAGACAGGTGGCTCTGGGGCAGCAGGTAGCCTAGTGGTTAGAGCGTTAGGCCAGTAACCAAAAGGTTGCTGGATCTTATCCCCGAGCTGACAAGGTAAAACTCTGTCGTTCTGCCCCTGAACAAGGCAGTCCTAGGCCGTCATTGAAAATAAGAATTTGTACTTAACCAACTTGCCCAGTTAAAGAAAGGTGAGCTTTTTTTGAACTCTTTATCCACAATATAGCAGGGGGTGTAAGGACATACGTTTTTTTCAGCAGCAGACTACGATCGATAATGTCAAAAGTCGCAATGAAGTCTAACAAAACAGCCCCAACAATATTTTTATCATCATCAATTTCTCTCAACCAATCGGTCATTTGTAAGTGCTGTGCTTATTGAATGTCCTTCCCTATAAGCTGAAAGTCTCAATTTGTTTACTGTAAAATAGCATTGTATCTGGCCAAACTATTTTTTTTCAAAAAATGTAAGGGTTGGTAATAGGCTGATTGGTCGGCTATTTAAGCCAGTAAAGGGAGCTTTACTATTCTTGGGTAGTGGAATGACTTTAGCTTCCCTCCAAGCTTGAGGGAACACACTTTCTAGTAGGCTTAAATTGAAGATAATGCGAATAGAAGTGGCAATATCGGCCGCTATTATCCTCAATTTTCCATCCACGTTGTCAGACACCAGTGACATGTCATTGTTGATATTTTAGCCCAAAATTTAATTGAAGATGCTCCAAAGATTTTTACTATCATTCTTCATGTCATTTATCTTTGTTTCATAGTGTAGTTTCTTCTTCTTTTTATTCAGTTTAGTCACATGATTTCTCAATTTGCAATAAGTTTGCCAATCAGTTATACAGCCAGACCTATTTGCCATCTCTTTAGCCTCTTCATCATACCATTTTTTAAATTCCTCATCAATCCACGTGGATTTAACAGTTTTTACAGTAATATTCTTAATGGGTGCATGCTTATTAGTAACTGGGATAAGCATTTTCAAATGTGTCAAGGGCAGCGTCTGGTTGCTCATCATTACACACCACGGACCAACAAATATTATTTACATCAACAACATAGGAATCACTACAAAACGTATTGTATGACCTCTTTTACACAATATTAGGCCCAGCCTTTGGAACTGTGGTTTTCCTAGACATGGCTACTATATTGTGATCACTACATCTGATGGATCTGGATACTGCTTTAAAACACATTTCTGCAGCATTAGTAAAGATATGATCAAAACATGATGATTTCATTCCTCTACTGTTTGTAATTACCCTGGTAGGTTGACTGATAACCTGAACAAGGTTGTAGGCACTGGTAAAAGTTTGAAGCTTTCTCTTGAGTGGGCAGCCTGATCGCAGCTTTCCTCCAGTATTAGTTCATTAATTAACAGTGTCTGGAGTTTAGTTTTCCTGTTCTACAGTCTTATAAAGATAGGGGGGGTTGACTGGGACAGGCAATGTAACATCCATAATATTTTGAGAAAATGTTTTTGAAAAATGAGCAACTTACATAGGATCATCTTATAACTGTCTCTCTAAAGCAAACTTTCATCAAGGTTTTATATGGTCTATTGGTTTCTCTCTTTTCATTGGCAGAATCCTTTTTCAGTGTTATGATATTCATAACATCCATATCCACCAGTCTATCTTCCTGTCAACAAACAGAACTCTGCTGGTTGTCCTGGTAAAAGATACCAGTCTATCTTCCTGTCAACTAACAGAACTCTACTGGTTGTCCTGGTAACAGATACCAGTCTATCTTCCTGTCAACTAACAGAACTCTGCTGGTTGTCCTGGTAACAGACACCAGTGGGCAGATCTATTGTATTTGTTCAAACTAAACTACAGCACTTACTTTGATGAGCCAAATCTGATCCCTTCTTCTCTTCTCCTCCTCTCACAGTTCCACTCAGCCCCGTTGTTTTCCTGCAGTCCACCAGCAGCACAGACAACCTCTTCATACCCAGCAGTAAGGTGCTACCGGGAGAGGCACGACACGGGGACTCCGGGAGGGAGGAAGGGCTAGCGTTGTCCTGGTAACCATAAAGAGGGGACACAGAGACATATCATTATGGATGCTGAAGCCACTGTTGTCATGAAGTGCTTTACAGAAACCCAGCCCAGACCCAGCAAGCTGTATGCTAGACCAGACCAAGCTGTACCATCTGGTGTTCTGATCTGGAGAGACTCTTCTCTGCCTCGTCAGCATCAGGATGTTGTTGAGGCTCCCCAAAGGACCCACAATAGTCACGTCTCTCTCCTGTGTGAACGAGAATAGCAAACAGACGGTAAACTTATGACCGTCTATTACAATCAAGAGGCATGAATAGGTCTAAAATGGCCACTTTCATCATGATTTTGTCAAATATTGTTTGTGTTGCAAATATATAGGGTCAATTCCACAAAATGGGTGCCTTTAACATCCCTTTGATATTTTAAGTAGATTTTAAAAGCCTGTTACATTAGATGAGGTGAACTTTAATGTAGACCACATGGAGAATGAGAATTCAATACATCGAAGTCCCAAAAACATATGTACCAATGGCAGATTGTCCCTTAAACAATTCCTACAGTACCGAACAACATATTCAAGTGTAGAACTTCAGTAGAACGCCCCGTTAAAACAATATATTATTTCAAGAACTGCATAGTTTGTGCCCCCGTTTTTAAGACAGTACTCACTGTTTGTAATCTGATCTTCAGCCTCCTCCTTTTTCACTCCCAAAACATCTTCCCCCTCTTTTATTGAGATAGCTTCCTCTTTTACTCTAAAAGGTTCTGCCTCTTCTTTCACTACATTCTCTTCTTTCAATATTACGGCATCTTCCTCCTTTTTAATTCTGAAAGTTTCTACCTCATCTTCCACTCTGACAACCTCTTTCCCATCTTCCTCTTTCACTGTAATATCATCCTCTTCTTCTTTCAATGTGATAGCCTCCTCTTCCTCCCTTTTCATCCTGAAAGCTTCTTCCTCTCCTTTCACCAGAGCTTCTTCCTCCGTCGAGCTTAGTGAACTCATGCTCCGGTCGATTAGCCTAGTGCATTATCAATTTACCACATTTGCTAATTTAAGCAAATTACGTTTAAATGAACGAGTAGACAAGTAAATATAATTATATTCAAAACACTAAGAGTAAAATACACAAGATTGGTCTAAAGCGCTTCAATGTTTCGGTTTTAGGTTCGCTAGCAAATCACCACGTTGGTTGAATCAGAGGCCTTTTGTCGCTGTTGAAGAAGCCTCCAGTTCCGTCCACTAGATTATACGTCACGCAAGCAGCATCACCTGAAAGACTCAAATCGCCATCTGCTGACTGGAGTGGGTAACGCAGAAAAATATTAATTACAATGTTTATTCTTGCAAGCAATGTCATGAGAGGTAATAAGAAATAAATAAACAGATGTTATGTTTTCTCTTCCTTCTTACAGCCAATACTTTACTCCAGGGCTGACCTGCCCATTAGGTAGGATTAGGTGACAGATTAAAGAGTTTTCATTTTTATGTCATAGTTGTTCTGAACCCACTGCCTGCAAGTCGTCTAAATTAGCCTAAGTGATTTTTATTTTCCTTCAACTTTTTGAAGAGGAAAAAGCCCGGAAATGCTCCTGTCTGAGTGCATTTTTCTACCATTATGTTTAGCTGTTGGGGCGATTATGCTAATGACAACCATCTTCTGTTTGATGGACAAGCTTTCCCAAAACACGTTGTCAATTAAATGTTAACTACAAAGTAGTCTATGCCTACCTGGCAGAATAATATCATGATTATTTGCATCAATCCTGTTGTGATTTGTTCAGCAAACACTGCAATCACATGTGTGCTACAGAGACACCACTAACCAAGCAAGGCTCTTGCTGGTGCCACTTACATTAAAGGTTATCTACACACAAAAATGAATATTTCTTAGATTTTTCTCAGACTTCAAAAGTGGTCTCCTGATGTGATTTAAGTATTGTTGAGTACTTAGAACATCCAATGTTGTTGATATTCTATTAACAGTGTGATTTAGAGAGAAAAACAGAAAAACAGGGACAAATCAGAAACCTGGAAAAACTAAACGGAGAAAATGGAATTAGGTTAAAAAAAGAAAAGAAAACGGATTTGATACAGATGTTATATATAGATAGAGATGTTATAGGGACCTAAATATTCTATTCAGTTTCTCTCATTACTGGATTATCTAGGAATAGTGTAGAGTAACAGCTATATCCTGAAGTGACCTTTAACCTCCCTGCTCCTCAATACTTCTTCCACTGGATCAAAGCTTCAGTCAAGTAGGATACATGATAGTGGCAACACATGGAGTTGGGTTGGATATAGTCATGGTAGGATACATGATAGTGGCAACACATGGAGTTGGGTTGGATATAGTCATGGTAGGATACATGATAGTGGTAACACATGGAGTAGGGTTGGATATAGTCATGGTAGGATACATTGAGCGGCAAGATGTTCTTTACCATTCGGCCTTCAGATTTGCCACCAATGCTCCTTATAGGACACCTCACTGCACTCTATACTCCTCTGTAAACTGGTTCTCTCTGTATACCAGTCGCAAGACCCACTGGTTAAATGCTTATTTATAAAACCCTCTTAGGCCTCACTCACCCCTATCTAAAATATCTACTGCAGCCCTCATCCTCCACATACAACACCCATTCTGCCAGTCACATTCTGTTAAAGGTCCCCAAAGCACACACATCCCTGGGTCGCTCCTCTTTTTAGTTCGCTGCAGCTAGCGACGGGAACAAGCTGAAAAAAACACTCAAACTGGACAGTTTTATCTCCATCTCTTCATTCAAGGACTCAATCATGGACACTCTTACTAACAGTTGTGGCTGCTTCGCGTGATGTATTGCTGTCTCTACCTTCTTGCCTTTGTGCTCTTGTCTGTGCCAAATAATGTTTGTACCATGTTGTGCTGCTACCATGTTGTGCTGCTACCATGTTGTTCTCATGTGGTGTTGGTACCATGTTGTGTTGCTACCATGTTGTGTTGCCGCCATGTTGCGTTTCTACCATGTTGTGTTGCTACCATGTTGTTCTTCTACCATGTTTTTGTCACGTGGTGTTGCAACCAAGGTGTGTTAGTACCATGTTGTGTTGCTGCCATGTTGTGATCCTACCATGTTGTTTGTCATGTGGTGTTGCTACCATGTTGTTGTCATGTGGTGTTGCTACCATGTTGTTGTCATGTGGTGTTGCCACCATGTTGTTGTTATGTTGTGTTGTTGTTATGTTGTGTTTCTACCATGTTGTTTTGTTGTGTTGCAACCATGTTGTTGTCATGTAGTGTTGCTACCATGTTGTTGCAATGTTGTGTTGCTACCATGTTGTTGTTATGTTGTGTTGCTACCATGTTGTTGTTATGTTGTGTTGCTACCATGTTGTTGTTATGTTGTGTTTCTACCATGTTGTTGTCATGTTGTGTTGCAACCATGTTGTGTTGCTACCATGTTGTTGTTATGTGGTGTTGCTACCATGTTGTTGTCATGTGGTGTTGCTACCATGTTGTTGTTATGTGGTGTCGCTACCATGTTGTTGTCATGTGGTTTTTCTACCTTGTTGGTGTCATGTGGTGCTTCTACCATGTTGTGTTGCTACCATGTTGTTGTTATGTGGTGTTGCTACCATGTTGTGTTGCTACCATGTTGTGTTAGTACCATGTTGTTGTTATGTGGTGTTTCTACCATGTTGTCAAGTTTTGCTGCTGCCATGTTGTGTTGCTACCATGTTGCGCTGCTGCCATGTTGTGTTGCTACCATGTTGTCATGTGGTGTTGCTACCATGTTGTTGTTATGTTGTGTTGCTACCATGTTGTTGTTATGTTGTGTTGCTACCATGTTGTTGTTACGTTGTGTTGCTACCATGTTGTTGTCATGTGGTGCTGCTACCATGTTGTTGTTATGTTGTGTTTCTACCATGTTGTTGTCATGTTGTGTTGCAACCATGTTGTGTTGCTACCATGTTGTTGTTATGTGGTGTTGCTACCATGTTGTTGTCATGTGGTGTTGCTACCATGTTGTTGCCATGTTGTGTTGCTGCCGTGTTGTGTTGCCACCATGTTGTTGTCATGTTGTGTTGCTACCATGTTGTTGTCATGTTGTGTTAATATCATGTTGTTGTTATGTTGTGTTGCTACCATGTTGTTGTTATGTGGTGTCGCTACCATGTTGTTGTCATGTGGTGTTTCTACCATGTTGTATTGCTACCATGTTGTTGTTATGTGGTGTTTTTACCATGTTGTGTTAGTACCATATTGTTGTCATGTGGTGCTGCTACCATGTTGTGTTTCTACCATGTTGTGTTTCTACCATGTTGTGTTGCTACCATGTTGTTGTTATGTGGTGTTTCTACCAGAATGTGTTTCTACCATGTTGTTGTTATGTGGTGTTGCTACCATGTTGTGTTGCTACCATGTTGTTGTTATGTGGTGTTGCTACCATGTTGTGTTGCTACCATGTTGTTGTTATGTGGTGTTTCTACCATGTTGTGTTGCTACCATGTTGTGTTGCTACCATGTTGTTGTTATGTGGTGCTGCTACCATGTTGTTGTTATGTGGTGTTGCTACCATGTTGTGTTGCTACAATGTTGTGCTACTGCCATGTTGTGTTGCTACCATGTTGTGCTGCTGCCATGTTGTGTTGCTACCATGTGTGGTTGCTACCATGTTGTTGTTATGTGGTATTGCTACCTTGTTGTTGTTATGTGGTGTTGCTACCATGTTGTCATGTGGTGTTGCTACCATGCTGTCATGTTGTGTTGCTGCCATGTTGTTGTTATGTTGTGTTGCTACCATGTTGTTGTTATGTTGTGTTGCTACCATGTTGTTGTTATGTTGTGTTTCTACCATGTTGTTGTCATGTGGTGTTGCAACCATGTTGTGCTGCTGCCATGTTGTGTTCCTACCATGTTGTGTTGCTACCATGTTGTTGTTATGTGGTTCTGCTACCATGTTGTGTTGCTACCATGTTGTTGTCATGTGGTGTTGCAACAATGTTGTGTTGCTACCATGTTGTGTTGCTACCATGTTGTTGTCATGTGGTGTTTCAACCATGTTGTGTTGCTACCATGTTGTGTTGCTACCATGTTGTTGTTATGTGGTGCTGCTGCCATGTTGTGTTGCTGTCATGTTGTTGTCATGTGGTGTTGCTACCATGTTGTGTTGCTACCATGTTGTGTTAGTACCATGTTGTTGTTATGTGGTGTTTCTACCATGTTGTCATGTTGTGCTTCTGCCATGTTATGCTGCTGCCATGTTGTGTTGCTACCATGTTGTCATGTGGTGTTGCTACCATGCTGTCATGTTGTGTTGCTGCCATGTTGTTGTTATGTTGTGTTGCTACCATGTTGTTGTTATGTTGTGTTGCTACCATGTTGTTGTTATGTTGTGTTTCTACCATGTTGTTGTCATGTTGTGTTGCAAGCATGTTGTGTTGCTACCATGTTGTTGTTATGTGGTGTTGCTACCCTGTTGTTGTCATGTTGTGTTCCTACCATGTTGTTATGTTGTGTTGCTACAATGTTGTTGTCATGTGGTGTTGCTACCATGTTGTTGTTATGTGGTGTCGCTACCATGTTGTTGTTATGTGGTGTTGCTACCATGTTGTAATGCTACCATGTTGTTGTTATGTGGTGTTTCTACCATGTTGTGTTAGTACCATATTGTTCTCATGTGGTGTTTCTACCATGTTGTTGTTATGTGGTGTTTCTACCAGGCTGTGTTGCTACCATGTTGTTGTTATGTGGTGATGCTACCATGTTGTGTTGCTACCATGTTGTTGTTATGTGGTGTTGCTACCATGTTGTGTTGCTACCATGTTGTTGTTATGTGGTGATGCTACCATGTTGTGTTGCTACCATGTTGTTGTTATGTGGTGATGCTACCATGTTGTGTTGCTACCATGTTGTTGTTATGTGGTGTTTCTACCAGGCTGTGTTGCTACCATGTTGTTGTTATGTGGTGATGCTACCATGTGGTGATGCTACCATGTTGTGTTGCTACCATGTTGTTGTTATGTGGTGATGCTACCATGTTGTGTTGCTACCATGTTGTTGTTATGTGGTGTTTCTACCAGGCTGTGTTGCTACCATGTTGTTGTTATGTGGTGATGCTACCATGTTGTGTTGCTACGATGTTGTTGTCATGTGGTGTTGCAACCATGTTGTTGTTATGTGGTGTTTCTACCATGTTGTAATGCTACCATGTTGTTGTTATGTGGTGTTTCTACCATGTTGTGTTAGTACCATGTTGTGTTGCTACCATGTTGTTGTTATGTGGTGTTTCTACCAGGCTGTGTTGCTACCATGTTGTTGTTATGTGGTGATGCTACCATGTTGTTGTTATGTGGTGTTTCTACCATGTTGTGTTGCTACCATGTTGTTGTCATGTGGTGTTGCAACCATGTTGTTGTTATGTGGTGTTTCTACCATGTTGGGCTGCTACCATGTTGTGTTGCAACCATGTTGTTGTTATGTTGTGTTACTACCATGTTGGGTTGCTACCATGTTGTGTTGCTACCATATTGTTGTTTTGTGGTGTTTCTACCATGTTGTGTTGCTACCATGATGTTGTCATGTGGTGTTGCAACCATGTTGCTGTTATGTGGTGTTGCTACCATGTTGTGCTGCTGCCATGTTGTGTTGCTACCATGTTGTGCTGCTGCCATGTTGTGTTTCTACCATGTGGTGTTGCTACCATGTTGTTGTTATGTGGTGTTGCTACCATGTTGTTGTCATGTGGTGTTGCTACCATGTTGTTGTCATGTGGTGTTGCAACCATGTTGTTGTCATGTGGTGTTGCAGCCATGTTGTGCTACTGCCATGTTGTTTTCCTACCATGTTGTGTTGCTACCATGTTGTTATGTGGTGCTGCTACCATGTTGTGGTTCTACCATGTTGTTGTCATGTGGTGTTGCAACCATGTTGTGTTGCTACCATGTTGGTGTCATGTGGTGCTGCTACCATGTTGTGGTTCTACCATGTTGTTGTCATGTGGTGTTGCTACCATGTTGTGTTGCTACCATGTTGTGTTAGTACCATGTTGTTGTTATGTGGTGTTTCTACCATGTTGTCATGTTGTGCTGCTGCCATGTTGTGTTGCTACCATGTTGTGCTGCTGCCATGTTGTGTTGCTACCATGTTGTCATGTGGTGTTGCTACCATGTTGTCATGTTGTGTTGCTACCATGTTGTTGTTATGTGGGGTTGCAACCATGTTGTTGTCATGTGGTGTTGCTACATGTAATAATAACATGTATGATTTATATAAAGTTCTTTAGTAAAAAACATTAGTGACATAATTTTGTATTTAATATTACATAGTAAACTTTAATAATTGTAATATGTATGTTTAAATTAGTGTACTAAAGTTTTTGAATAAAATAAAAGGTTTGAAATAAAATGTAATTTACTTTCAATGAATTTAAATCTCTCTCCCTCTGTCTCACCCCTTGGCTGGGAATGTTAAACGTCAAGAAGATGTGAATCTAGGGGGGCTCTTACACACAGGGGAACTATATGTACACAAAATAACTAACAACCTGGACCCCCAGGTGTCTTTCAAAACATATGTTTTACTAACGACCTAAACAGATCATTTTTACCCTTTCAAAAATAGTTATAGGGGAGATGTCCGGGGGATGTCTCTGTCTTTGAAAGGGTGATTGTAATATTAAGATGTCCCCTTTACTGATGACCTAAACAGATACATCTTACCCCCCATAAAAGAGTGTCCGAGGGATGTCTCAGTCAACCCCACCAAAACAAGCCCCAGAGGCCTCACACCCTCCTCTTTGAAAGGTTCATTGTACTCTTTAACTATGCATCCTAACCTGACGACCTAAACAGATCACTTTTACCCTTTAAAAAATAGTTGTCAGTTATCCAGATTTAATGGTCAAGAGATTGTGAACCTAGAGGGGCCCTTGAACACATGTTGTGTTGAGGTACACATATGTTTTCTGTTTATGAAGGAATAAATGATTGACAGGATATAGACCACAAAACAACAAAAAAAGATAACTGTATTCTTAACGATGTGCCCTTTACTAATGACTTAAACAGATAATTTTACTCCATGAATAACCTTTTACTGCAGGGGGCTAAATCAGGGGCCTTCAATGCTGCAGAAATGTTTTGGTACCCTTGCCTCAACACAATCCTGCCTCGGAGCTCTACGGACAGTTCCTTCAACCTCATGGCTAGGTTTTTGCTCTGAGATGCACTGTCAACTGTGGGACCTTATATAGACAGGTGTGTGCCTTTCCAAATCATGTCCAATCAATTGAATTTACCACAGGTGGACTCCATTCTAGTTGTAGAAACATCTCAAGGATGATCAATGGAAACAGGATGCACCTGAGCTCAATTATGAGTCTCATATAGCAAAGGGTCTGAATACTTATGTAAATAATTTTTTTGTGTTTAAAACATTTGCAAAATGTATAAAAACCTTGTTTCCGCTTTGTCATTATGGGGTATTGTGATGTCATTATGGGGTATTGTGTGTAGATTGCTGAGGATTTTTTTTCTGTAACATAACAAAATGGGAAAAAGTCAAGGGGTCTGAATACTTTCCAAAGAAACTGTAAGTGATTGAGGAGAGAGCATAATTGCTATATTCTAATTAAAATCATTGACCCATAAGGGAACATATGACCAAAGCAATGCGTGACCCATACAGAATTTAAAAAATATTAATCTCAATGAGAAATATAATTAAATAAACAAACGTTTGCATAACCAAAGACATGAAAACTAGTAGGGAACATTGTATTTAGCTAGGATTTCATAAGGCCAGGAAGGTTACTGAGAATAACAATAGACAATAGTTAATGTTGCTAGTTTAGGGATGAAGATAGTGAAGGTTCATTATGTTAAAGATGTTTTTTATTTTGACGTGGAAACAATGTTTATTGGAAAGTAAAACAAAGAACTCTTCATTGAGACAATGATAAACAGCAATCCGTGGGAGAGTTGTGGTGGATATTATAAAATAAGGATCTGCTGGAGTCCAAGTCAAACCAAGATTCTTTATTTCTGAGCTCAGAGAGAATAACAGAGTTTGGTATTTTATTAGGATCCCCATTAGCTGTTGCAAAAGCAGCAGCTACTCTTCCTGGGGTCCACACAAAACATGACACATTATACAGCACCATCAATAGACAATAACAGCTCAAGGACAGAACTACATACATTTTGTAAAAGGCACACGTAGCCTACATATCAATGCATACACACAAACTATCTAGGTCAAATAGGGGAGAGGGGTTGTGCCGTGAGGTGTTGCTTTATCTGTTTTTTGAAACCAGGTTTGCTGTTTATTTGAGCAATATGAGATGGAAGTTCCATGCAATAAGGGCCCTATATAATACTGTACGCTTTCTTGAATTTGTTCTGGAAACTTGGACTGTGAAAAGACCCCCGGTGGCATGTCTGGTGGGATAAGTGTGTGTGTCAGAGCTGTGTGTAAATTGACTTGTAAGACCTTGGATGATATCTGTACATTATAGGAACACCTGTGATGACAAAAGTACAATGATTCATGTGTTGCTTTAGCTTGAGATTAAAAATCAGTGGTTGACACCTTGCAAGTGCATGAAAAGGTCAACTGTACAAAGTCAGATGTCTGTGTGTTGAAACTATATTTTAGGTACCAGATGGATAAAGGGAACTAAGAGTTCCTGTTGATACTATGTTCCAGTCTTACTTCCAGTCTGACATGATAGCAATAAGGGGAAGAGTGATTGGGAAACTAACAGCCAATAACGCAATAATCTGAACTCCGCCTAGCAGAGACATCTTTGTATTAGCAACTATTAATTATGAGCTTATATGGTGTTAAAGTTAAGGGACATCACTCTGGGTGGGGTGATCCTCAGTAGGGGATAAAAAGGGAAAACACCATCTTTTGAACTGAGTGTCTTGCTTACAAATTGCTGTAAGTGTAAACTCCGGGTTGCAATCCTTATTAAACAAACTAAGCTCTGATCAAATACGGATTTCCTGTGGTCTCTTCTGTGCACATAGGGCAGAATTCCCTTACAGACTATGCAAACAATTTGGGATTTTCAACACATTCATGTTTCTTATAAAAAGAAGAAGTGATGCAGTCAGTCTCTCCTCAACTCTTAGCCAAGAGAGACTGGCATGCATAGTATTAATATCAGCCCTCTGATTACAATTAAGAGCAAAACGTGCCGCTCTGTTCTGGGCCAGCTGCAGCTTTACTAGGTCTTTCCTTGCAGCACTGGACCACACGACTGGACAATAATCAAGATTAGACAAAACTAGAGCCTGCAGAACTTGCTTTTTGGAGTGTGGTGTCAAAAAGCAGACCATCTCTTTGAGGCTAGACCTCTCCCCCTCTTTACAACCACTGAATCTATATGTTTTGACCATGACAGTTTACAATCTAAGGTAATGCCAAGTAATTTAGTCTCCTCAACTTGTTCAACAGCAACACAATTCATTACCAGATTCAGCTGAGGTCTAGAACTTAAGGAATAATTTGTACCAAATACAATGCTCTTAGTTTTAGAGATGTTCAGTACCAGTTTATTACTGGCCACCCATTCCAAAACAGACTGCAAATCTTTGTTAAGTGTTTCAGTGACATCATTAGCTGTGGTTGCTGATGCGTATATGGTTGAATAATCAGCATACATGGACACACATGCGTTGTTTAATGCCAGTGGCAGGTCATTGGTAAGAATAGAAGAGAGTATAGGGCCTAGAGAGCTGCCCTGCAGTACTTTACATGTTTGACATTAGAGAAGCTTCCATTAAAAACCCTCTGAGTTCTATTAGGTAGATAGCACTGAATCCACGATATGGCAGAGGTTGAAAAGCCATAACACAGACATTTTTAAACAACAGGTTATGGTCAATAATATCAAAACCTGCACTGAAATCTGCACAATCATCAGCCATTTGTGTCAGTGCGTACATGTTGAGTGTCCTTCTCTATAAGCATGCTGAAAGTCTGTTGTTCATTTGTTTACAGAGAAATAGCATTGTATTTGGTCAAACACAAATTTTTTCAACAGTTTGCTAAAAGCTGGCAGCAAGCTTATAGGTCTGCTGTTAGAACCAGTAAAGGCCGCTCTACCACTCTTGGGTAGTGGAATTACTTTGGCTTTCCTCCAGGCCTGAGGACAAAGACTTTCCTCTAGACTCAGATTAAAAATATGACAGATAGGAGTGGCTAAAGAGTCAGCTACCGTCCTCAGTAGCTTTCCATCTAAGTTGTCAATGCCAGGAGGTTTGTCATTATTGACCGATAACAATTTTTCCACCTCTCCCACACTAACTTTACAACATTCAATACTTGCACTGCTTTTCTTTCATTATGTTTTTTAACAAGTTAATATCAATCATTCTTTATATCATTGATCTAGTATTCATAATAAAGTTTATTCTTTTTGTTGAGTTTGGTCACATCATTTCTCAATTTGCAGTACGTAAGCCAGCCAGACTTATTAGCCACTCCTTTTAACCCATCTCCTTCAACCATACAGATGGCCATTTCCTCATCAATCCATGTAGCCTTAACAGCTCTAGCAGTCAGTATTTTAACAGGTACAGGTTTCTCAATAATTGGAAGAAGGAATTTCATATGGTATAAAAACAGGTAAACACATTATCAGTCAGATGTGAAATATCAATATACACGCAAAGAGAAGTAATTTCTCTCTCCTGTGTGGATTCTCTAATGACGTTTAAGTGACTGTTATGAGTAATATGTTTTCCCACAGCCTGGGCTTTTGTAAGCCTTCTCCTCTGTGTGCAGTCCTCATGTGTTTCTTGTGTTGTTCAGGTTGCTTTTGTGTTTAAAACTCTTTCCACACTGGGAGCAGTGGTAAGGCTTCTCCCCTGTGTGAATTCTCTCATGCCGTTTCAGCTGCCCTAACTGGTCGAAACACTTTCCACACTGGGCGCAGTGGTAAGGCTTCTCCCCTGTGTGTATTCTCTCATGCAGTTTCAGGTTACCTAATGGTTAAAACTCTTTCCACACTGGGAGCAGTGGTAAGACTTCTCCCCTGTGTGTATTCTCTCGTGTCTATTCAGGTTCCCTAAAATCGTTTAAAACTATTTCCACACTGGGAGCAGTGGTAAGGCTTCTCCCCTGTGTGTATCTCTCATGTTCATTCAGGTTTCCTTTCTGGTAAAACCGCTTGTCCACACTGGGAGCAGTGGTAAGCCTTCTCCCGTGTGTATTCTCTTCGTGTCGATTCAGGTTCCCTAAATGGTTAAAACTCTTTCCACACTGGGGAGCAGTGGTAAGGCTTCTCCCCTGTGTGTATTCTCTCATGTTCATTCAGGTTTCCTTTCTGGTTAAAACTCTTTCCACACTGGGAGCAGTGGTAAGACTTCTCCCCTGTGTGTATTCTCTCATGTCTATTCAGTTTCCCTAAATCGCTAAAACTCTTCCACACTGGAGCAGTGGTAAGGCTTCTCCCTGTGTGTATTCTCTCATGCCGTTTCAGGTCCCTGACTGTTTAAAACACTTTACACACTGGGAGCAGTGGTAAGGCTCTCCCCTGTGTGTATTCTCTCGTGTCGTTCCAGGTCCTCTGACCGTTTAAAACACTTTTCCACACTGGGAGCAGTGGTAAGGCTTCTCCCCTGTGTGTATTCTCTCATGCCGTTTCAGCTCCCTGACTGTTTAAATACACTTTCCACACTGGGAGCAGTGGTAATGCTTCTCCCCTCTGTGTATTCTCTTGTGTTGTTTCAGGTCCCATAATCGGTTACATCCCTTTCCACAGTGGGAGCACTGGTGTTGTCTTGCTGGTTTGGACATCCCTGGCTCTGGTTCCTCTGAGTCTGGTCTTTCTCCTGCCAAAGACAGTGTGTTTTTAAAAAATAGAGACCTGAATGAAACCTCCACATGATAAATCAACCTTGCTATGAGGGCAAATCCTAATCAGATCCCTCAATAACCTGAGGCCAGTTTTAACAATCTTAGTGTGATTTTAAAATAAATGTAGAGCTTCCTGGTAATTACTGATATGTTTACATTACTTATTTTACTCATCCTGTTTTACCAGTCCGAACACAAAAAACTAAACAGTTCTAGGACACAGACGTCGCTGGATTCCAATTGAGCAGGTGGTTCTAAATATATAACTTTCATAGCTGTATGATACAGAATGCGACCTACACACTTCCTTAACCTGTCTAGGACAGGGGTTCCTCTAGCGCCACTCCTCCCACATTCCACTGAAAAGGCAGAGCGCGAAATTCAAAAATATATATTTTTAATATTTAACTTTCACACATTAACAAGTCAAATACAGCTAATGAAAGATAAACATCTTGTGAATCCAGCCAACATGTCCGTTTTTTAAAATGTTTTACAGCGAAAACACCACATATATTTATGTTAGCTCACCACCAAATACAAATATAAAAGCACAGACATTTTTCAGAGACCAAATTGAAATACCTAAATACTCATCTTAAAACATTTATGAAAAATACATGGTGTACAGCAAATTAAAGACAAACATCTTGTGAATCCAGCCAATATTTCCGATTCTTTAAGTGTTTTACAGCGAAAACACAATATAGCATTATATTAGCTTACCACAATAGCCAGAAACACAAGACATTTACCAGCAGCAAAAGCTAGCGATCGTAACAAACCAGCAAAAGATATATAATTTTTGACTAACCTCGACAAGCTTCATCAGATGACAGTCCTATAACATCAGGTTATACATACACTTATGTTTTGTTTGAAAATGTGCATATTTAGAGCTGAAATCAGTGGTTATACATTGTGCTAACGTAGCATCTTTTTCCCAGAAAGTCCAGATATTTTTAGGACACTCACCTATTCTGACCAAATAACTATTCATAAACGTTACTAAAAAATACATGTTGTATAGGAAATTATAGATACACTAGTTCTTAATGCAATCGCCGTGTTAGAATTCTAAAAATAACTTCATTACGACATCCAGCTTACGTTATGGCGAGAGAGTGCCCAAAATCTGGGCGCAAACTAATAGTACACATGTACGACAGATATATGAAATAGCATCATAAAATGGGTCCTACTTTTGATGATCTTCCATCAGAATGTTGTACAATGGGTCCTTTGTCGGGAACAATCGTTGTTTGGTTTTAGAATGTCCTCTTCTGCAGTCAATTAGCACGGAAAGCTAGCAAAGTGGCGCGAAGCTCTCCTTCGTGAACAAACGCAGACAAAGCAACACGCCTTACGTCCCGAAAAAATTTCAATAATCTAATAAAACTATATTGAAAAAACATACTTTACGATGATATTGTCACATTTATCAAATAAAATCAAAGCCGGAGATATTAGTCGTCTATAACGACAGCTTTTCAGAAGGCAATACCAGGTCCCTTCTCGCGCGCTCCAGAAAACAGGAAACTGGTGTCACGTCATGCCAAGAGCTTTTATTCGACCTCAGATCAAGTTATACACTCCATTTCTTCTCTCACTGCCTGTTGACATCTAGTGGAAGGCGTATGAAGTGCATGTATACTAATATATATCAAGCACATTTATAGGCAGGCCCTAGAACAGAGCCTCGATTTGAGATTTTTCACTTTCTGACAGGAAGTTTGCTGCAAAATGAGTTCTGTTTTACTCACAGATATAATTCAAACGGTTTTAGAAACTTGAGAGTGTTTTCTATCCAATAGTAATAATAATATGCATATTGTACGAGCAAGAATAGAGTACGAGGCCGTTTAAATTGGGCACGACTTTTCCCCAAAGTGTAAATAGCGCCCTCTATCCTCAACAGGTTTTAAACAGCAGGTGTCGAACACTTTAGACAACGGGGAGATTTTTTTGATGTGCTTTGTGTCTTCGACGTAAAAACAAGTTTTAGACTTCCACACAAAATTACTTCTTTACTTATTTTATGTTTAAATGGCCCAATTTCTTATTTAGACGTTTACAGGTTTTCAACATGTGGACTATCGCTGAAGTCATATATTGAGTAAATCAAAAAATAAGTTGAAATATTTTTCCTAAAACTGATAGTTACTACAATAAACAAAAATATAATTGCAACATGTAAAGTGTTGGATGTTTCATGAGCTAAAAAAAAAGATTGCAGAATTTTTTACATCCCTGTTAGTTAACATTTATTCTTTGCCAAGATAATTCATCCACCTGACAGGTGTGGCATATCAAGAAGCTGACTGAACAGCATGATCATTACACAGGTGCACCTTGTGCTGGGGACAATAAAAGGCCACTCTAAAATGTGCAGTTTTATCACAACACAATGCCACAGATGTCTCAAGTTTTGAGGGAGTGTGCAATTGGTATGCTGACTGCAGGAATATCCACTGGAGCTGTTACCAGATAATTGAATGTTAAATTCTCTACCAGAAGCCGCCTCCAACGTCGTTTTAGAGAATTTGGCAGTACATCCAACTGGACTCACAACCACAGACCACATATAACGCCGCCAGCCAAGGACCTCCACATCGTCTGAGACCAGCCACCCGACTTGTATTTCTCTTTGTAATGAAGCCCTTTTGTGGGGAAAACCTCATTCTGATTGGCTGGGCCTGGCTCCGCAATGGGTGGGCGTATGCCCTCCAGGGCCCACCAATGGCTGCGCCCCTGCCCAGTCATGTAAAGTCCATAGATTAGTGCCTAATTTATTTATTTACAATGACTGACTTATATGAACTGTAAATCGTTGAAATTGTTGTTTATATTTTGGTTCAGTATACACACACGTGCATTCATTAAGTATTCAGACCCCTTCACCTTTTCCAAATGTTGTTATATTTCAGCATTATTCTAAAATTGATTCAATTGTTTTCCCCCCCAATGTAAACAATGGAGCAAATGCATCACATCCAAATATCACTGTACTATCTGTAGTGCTGGAGGAATGACACACCCAGATAAACACACACACAGTCAGAGTTTAAAAAAGGACCATTTAAACACATGGAATCTGATCTACTCTATATTCAAACTGACAGACTCCATATTCACTTCATGTTTTCTCGTAAAAACATACAAATATATGTTTAAGACTACTTTGTACAATTCAATATGGTATAAACAAGTAAACATTATCAGTCAACAATATAAGACAATTGGAGCACTGTGTATGTTCTCTAATGAATTTTAAGTCAATGTGATGTGAAACATGAATTTACAAACGAGGAGAAGTAATTATTCTCCCGTGTGGATTCTCACATGACGTTTAAGTGACCGTGATGAGTAATATGTCTTCCCACAGTCTGAGCATTTGCAAGGGTTCTCCCCTGTGTGCAGTCTCATGTGTTCTTTCAGCTTTTCTGAATGGTTAAAACGCTTTCCTCAGTGGGAGCAGCGGTAAGGCTTTTCCCCTGTGTGTATTCGCTTATGAGCGTTCAGCTTTCCTGACTCTCTGAAACTCTTTCCACAATGGGAGCAGTGGTAAGGCTTCTCCCCTGTGTGTATTCGCTCATGAGATTTCATGTTTCCTAACTTGTTAAAACTCTTTCCACACTGGGCGCAATGGTGTGGCTTCGCTCCTGTGTGTATCCTCT
>NW_024058966.1:0-43467 GCF_016432855.1 Salvelinus namaycush
CTACTGTCTATAACCCATCCATATAACTACTGTCTATACTGGTCTATACACACCATCCTATATAACTACTGTCTTTACACACCATCCTATATAACTACTGTCTATACACACCATCCTATATAACTACTGTCTATACTGTCTATACACACCATCCTATATAACTACTGTCTATACTGTCTATACAGACCATCCTATATAACTACTGTCTATACACACCATCCTATATAACTACTGTCTATACACACCATCCTATATAACTACTGTCTATACACACCATCCTATATAACTACTGTCTATACTGTCTATACACACCATCCTATATTACTACTGTCTATACTGTCTATACACACCATCCTATATAACTACTGTCTATACACACCATCCTATGTAACTACTGTCTATACAGACCATCCTATATAACTACTGTCTATACTGTCTATACAGACCATCCTATATAACTACTGTCTATACTGTCTATACAGACCATCCTATATAACTACTGTCTATACACACCATCCTATATAACTACTGTCTATACACACCATCCTATATAACTACTGTCTATACACACCATCCTAAATAACTACTGTCTATACTGTCTATATACACCATCCTATATAACTACTGTCTATACACACCATCCTATATAACTACTGTCTATACACACCATCCTATATAACTACTGTCTATACACACCATCCTATATAACTACTGTCTATACACCCCATCCTATATAACTACTGTCTATACACCCCATCCTATATAACTACTGTCTATACACACCATCCTATATAACTACTGTCTATACACACCATTCTATATAACTACTGTCTATACACACCATTCTATATAACTACTGTCTATACACACCATCCTATATAACTACTGTCTATAAACACCATCCTATATAACTACTGTCTATACACACCATCCTATATAACTACTGTCTATGCACACCATCCTATATAACTATATAACTATCCTATATAACTGCTGTCTATACACACCATCCTGTATAACTACTGTCTATACTGTCTATACACACCATCCTATCTAACTACTGTCTATACTGTCTATACAGACCATCCTATATAACTACTGTCTATACTGTCTATACAGACCATCCTATATAACTACTGTCTATACACACCATCCTATATAACTACTGTCTATACTGTCTATACAGACCATCCTATATAACTACTGTCTATACTGTCTATACAGACCATCCTATATAACTACTGTCTATACACACCATCCTATATAACTACTGTCTATACTGTCTATACAGACCATCCTATATAACTACTGTCTATACTGTCTATACACACCATCCTATATAACTACTGTCTATACACACCATCCTATATAACTACTGTCTATACACACCATCCTATATAACTACTGTCTATACTGTCTATACAGACCATCCTATATAACTACTGTCTATACTGTCTATACACACCATCCTATATAACTACTGTCTATACTGTCTATACACCATCCTATATAACTACTGTCTATACACACCATCCTATATAACTACTGTCTATATTGTCTATACACACCATCCTATATAACTACTGTCTATTTTGTCTATACACACCATCCTATATAACTACTGTCTATACACACCATCCTATATAACTACTGTCTATACTGTCTATACAGACCATCCTATATAACTACTGTCTATACTGTCTATACACACCATCCTATATAACTACTGTCTATACTGTCTATACACACCATCCTATATAACTACTGTCTATACTGTCTATACACACCATCCCATATAACTACTGTCTATACACACCATCCTATATAACTACTGTCTATATTGTCTATACACACCATCCTATATAACTACTGTCTATACTGTCTATACAGACCATCCTATATAACTACTGTCTATACTGTCTATACAGACCATCCTATATAACTACTGTCTATACACACCATCCTATATAACTACTGTCTATACACACCATCCTATATAACTACTGTCTATACTGTCTATACACACCATCCTATATAACTACTGTCTATACACACCATCCTATATAACTACTGTCTATACTGTCTATACAGACCATCCTTTATAACTACTGTCTATACACACCATCCTATATAACTACTGTCTATACTGTCTATACAAACCATCCTATATAACTACTGTCTACACACCATCCTATATTACTACTGTCTATACTGTCTATACACACCATCCTATATAACTACTGTCTACACACCATCCTATATAACTACTGTCTATACTGTCTATACACACCATCCTATATAACTACTGTCTATACACACCATCCTATATAACTGCTGTCTATACACACCATCCTATATAACTACTGTCTATACTGTCTATACACACCCTCCTATATAACTACTGTCTATACACACCATCCTATATAACTACTGTCTATACACACCATTCTATATAACTACTGTCTATACACACCATTCTATATAACTACTGTCTATACACACCATCCTATATAACTACTGTCTATACACACCATCCTATATAACTACTGTCTATACACACCATCCTATATAACTACTGTCTATACACACCATCCTATATAACTACTGTCTATACACACCATCCTATATAACTACTGTCTATACTGTCTATACACACCATTCTATATAACTACTGTCTATACACACCATCCTATATAACTACTGTCTATACTGTCTATACACACCATCCTATATAACTACTGTCTATATTGTCTATACACACCATCCTATATAACTACTGTCTATACACACCATCCTATATAACTACTGCTGTACACACCTTTTCTGTTCATATATTGTCCAAACTGTCTATACACATCATCCTATATAACTACTGTCTGTACTGTCTATACACACCATCCTATATAACTACTGTCTATACACACCATCCTATATAACTACTGTCTATACTGTCTATACACACCATCCTATATAACTACTGTCTATACTGTCTATACACATCATCATGTATAACTACTGCTGTACACACATTTTCTGTTCATTTACTGTCCAAACTGTCTAGACACCACATCTTATACACTGAGTGTACAAAACATTAAGAACACCTTCCTAATATTTAGTTTCACCTGCATTTTTGGCAGCTACTACCAACCAAACCCTGCCACCTACCACCGTAACCCCGATCAAAGGCACTTAAATATTTTGTCTTGCCAATTCATCCTCTGAATGGCACACACAAACAATCCATGTTTCAGTTGTCTCAAGGCTTAAAAATCCTTCTTTAAACCTGTCTCCTCCTCTTCATCTACACTGATTGAAGTGGATTTAACAAGTGACATCAATAAGGGATCTGTCACGTTCCTGACCTGTTTTCTGTTGTTTGGTATGTGTTTATTGGTCAGGGCGTGAGTTTTGGGTGGGCAGTCTATGTTTTCTGTTTCTATGTTGGTTTTGGGTTGCCTGGTATGGCTCTCAATTAGAGGCAGGTGTTTGACGTTTCCTCTGATTGAGAGTCATATTAAGGTAGGTTGTTCTCACTGTTTGTTTGTGGGTGATTGTCTCCTGTGTCTGTGTAAGTGTATGTTACGCCACACGGGACTGTTTTCGGTTTTGTTTGTTCGTTCGTTTTATGTAGTCAGTTTTCCTGTTATTGCGTTCTTCACGTTATATGTAAGTTCGTGTCCAGGTCTGTTGACTGCGTTTGTTATTTTGTAAATTCTCAAGTGTTTCGTGTTCGTCGTGTTTTCTGTTTTGTTTAATAAATATTATGTCGAACTACAACGCTGCAGTTTGGTCAAATCACTACTCCTCCTTTTCGGATGAAGAGGAGGAGGAACGCCGTTACAGAATCACCCACCAAACCCAGATCAAGCAGCGGGTTAACGGACAGCAACGACAGCAGCAGTGGGTCAAGGAGGATTGGACATGGGAAGAGATTCTGGACGGAGAAGGACCCTGGGCAGAGCCAGAGGAGTGTCGCCGTCCCAAGGCGGAGCTGGAGGCATCTAAAGCGGAGAGGCGACGATATGAGGAGGCAGCACGGAAGCAAGGCTGGAAGCCCGCAAGTACAACCCAAAAATTTCTTGGGGGGGGGGGGTAAAGGGTAGTGTGGCGAAGTCAGGTAGGAGACCTGCGCCAACTTCCCGGGCTTACCGTGGAGAGCGAGAGTACGGGCAGACACCGTGTTACGCAGTAGAGCGCATGGTGTCTCCTGTACGTGTTCATAGCCCGGTGCGGGTTATTCCACCTCCCCGCACTAGCCGGGCTAGAGTGAGCATTGAGCCAAGTGCCATGAAGCCGGCTCAACATATCTGGCCTCCAGTACGTCTCCTCGGGCCGGTGTACATGGCACCAGCCTTACGCATGGTGTCCCCGGTTCGCCAACACAGCCCAGTGCGGGTTATTCCACCTCCCCGCACTGGACGGGCTACGGGGAGCATGCAACCAGGTAAGGTTGGGCAGGCTCAGTGCTCAAGGGAGCCAGTACGCCCACACGGTCCGGTATATCCGGCGCCACCTTCCCGCCCCAGCTCAGTACCACCAGTGCCTACACCACGCACAAGGCTTCCAGTGCGTCTCCAGAGTCCTGTTCCTCCTCCACGCACTCTTCCTGTGGTGCGTGTCTCAAGCTCAGTGCCTCCAGTTTCGGCACCACGCACCAGGCCTACTGTGCGCCTCAGCGGGTCTGAGCCATCCGTCTGCCCAGCGCCTTCTGAGCCATCCGTCTGCCCAGCTCCGTCTGAGCCATCCGTCTGCCCAGCTCCGTCTGAGCCATCCGTCTGCCCAGTGCCATCTGAGCCATCTGTCTGCCCAGCGCCGTCTGAGCCATCCGTCTGCCCAGCGCCTTCTGAGCCATCCGTCTGCCCAGCGCCTTCTGAGCCATCCGTCTGCCCAGCGCCTTCTGAGCCATCCGTCTGCCCAGCGCCTTCTGAGCCATCCGTCTGCCCAGCGCCTTCTGAGCCGTCCGTCAGTCAGGAGCCGCTAGAGCCGTCCGTCAGTCAGGAGCTGCCAGAGCCGCCAGCCAGTCAGGAGCTGCCAGATCCGCCAGCCAGTCAGGAGCTGCCAGATCCGCCAGCCAGTCAGGAGCTGCCAGAACCGCCAGACAGTCAGGAGCTGCCAGAGCCGCCAGCCAGTCAGGAGCTGCCAGAGCCGCCAGCCAGTCAGGAGCTGCCCTACAGTCATGAGCTGCCCTACAGTCATGAACTGCCCTTCAGTCATGAGCTGCCCTCCAGTCATGAGCTGCCCTCCAGTCATGAGCTGCCCTCCAGTCATGAGCTGCCCTCCAGTCATGAGCTGCCCTACAGTCATGAGCTGCCCTACAGTCATGAGCTGCCACTCAGTCATGAGCTGCCACTCAGTCATGAGCTGCCACTCAGAGCTTCAGTCCGGAGCTGCCACTCAGTCCGGAGCTGCCACTCAGTCCGGAGCTGCCACCCAGTCCGGAGCTGCCACCCAGTCCGGAGCTGCCACCCAGTCCGGAGCTGCCACCCAGTCCGGAGCTGCCACTCAGTCCGGAGCTGCCATTAGTACAGAGTTGTCCCTCTGTCCTAAGCTACCTCTCTGTCCGGAGCTACCTCTCTGTCCTGAGCTACCTCTCTGTCCTGAGCTACCTCTCTGTCCTGAGCTACCTCTCTGTCCTGAGCTACCTCTCTGTCCTGAGCTGTCTCCTCTATGTAGGAGGGGCCTTAGTGAAGGTTCCTGGACCATGGTCGGGGGCGAGGGTCGCCACTCAAAGGACGCTAAGGAGGGGGACAAAGACAGTGGTGGAGTGGTGTCCTCGTCCACCGCCGGAGCCGCCACCGCGGACAGATGCCCACCCAGACCCTCCCCTTGAGTTGTAGGGGTGCGCCCGGAGTTCGCACCTTGAGGGGGGGGTTCTGTCACGTTCCTGACCTGTTTTCTGTTGTTTGGTATGTGTTTATTGGTCAGGGCGTGAGTTTTGGGTGGGCAGTCTATGTTTTCTGTTTCTATGTTGGTTTTGGGTTGCCTGGTATGGCTCTCAATTAGAGGCAGGTGTTTGACGTTTCCTCTGATTGAGAGTCATATTAAGGTAGGTTGTTCTCACTGTTTGTTTGTGGGTGATTGTCTCCTGTGTCTGTGTAAGTGTATGTTACGCCACACGGGACTGTTTTCGGTTTTGTTTGTTTGTTCGTTTTATGTAGTCAGTTTTCCTGTTATTGCGTTCTTCACGTTATATGTAAGTTCGTGTCCAGGTCTGTTGACTGCGTTTGTTATTTTGTAAATTCTCAAGTGTTTCGTGTTCGTCGTGTTTTCTGTTTTGTTTAATAAATATTATGTCGAACTACAACGCTGCAGTTTGGTCAAATCACTACTCCTCCTTTTCGGATGAAGAGGAGGAGGAACGCCGTTACAGGATCATACCTTTCACCTGGATTCACCTGGTCAGTCTATGTCCTGTCTGTATACATGTTTATATTCTGAACTCTGACATGTCGTTCTGATTTTTCTTTGTTTATTTCTTTTTATTTTGGGGGATTTGTCTGTATTGTTTTGTATTGTTAGATATTACTGCACTGTTGGTGCTGGAAACACAAGCATTTTGCTGCACCTGCGGTGACATTTGCAAAATACACTACATGACCAAAAGTATGTGGACACCACCTGCTCGTCGAACATCTCATTCTAAAGTAATATGCATTAATATGGAGTTGGTCCCCCCTTTGCTGCTATAACAGCCTCCACTCTTCTAGGAAGGCTTTCCACTAGATGTTGGAACGTTGCTGCGGGGAATTGCTTCCATTCAGCCACAAGAGCATTAGTGAGGTCGGACACTGATGTTGGGCTGGTCAAGTTATTCGATACCGATCTCGACAAACCATGCCTGGCTCGCAGTCAGCGTTCCAATTCATCCCAAATGTGTTTTGACGGGGTTGAGGTCAGGGCTCTGTGCGGGCCAGACATTAATCCTTTTCCACCAAACTTTAGGGTTGGCAGAATGCATTGGGCTAGGTAGCATTCTCCTGGCATCCGCCAAACCCAGATTCATCCATAGGACTGCCAGATGGTGATTCATCACTCCAGAGAAAATATCGAGTCCAATTCCCGCGAGCTTAATTGTGCGCGACTGCTTGGCCATGGAAAGCCATTTCATGAAGCTGTGCTGAGTTGCTTCCAGAGTCATTTTGGAACTCGGTAGTGTTGCAACAAGAGACAGACATATTTTTTTACGCGCTACACGATTCAGCACTCGTTGGTCCCGTTCTGTGAGCTTGTGCGGCCGACAACTTCACGGCTGAGTTGTTGTTGTTCCTAGACGTTTCCACTTCACAATAACAGCACTTACAGTTGACCGGGGGGCAGCTTTAGCAGGGCAGAAATTTGCCAAACTGACTTGTTGGAGATGTGTCATCCTATGACGGTGCCACGTTGAAAGTCACTGAGTTCTTCAGTGAGGCCATTCTACTACCAATGTTTGTCTATGGAGATTGCATGTTTGGGTGCATTATATACATATTTATAATATATATTATATGGTATATTTATAATAATATATATTATATAGTATATTTATAATAATATATATTATATACATATTTGTAATATATATTATATAGTATATTTATAATAATATATATTATATACATATTTATAATATGTATTATATAGGATATTTATAATAATATATATTATATAGTATATTTATAATAATATATATTACATACATATTTATAATGTATATTATATAGTATATTTATAATAATATATATTATATAGCTTTTTATAATATATATTATATAGTATATTTATAATAATATATATTATATACATATTTATAATATATATTATATAGTATATTTCTAATAATTTATATTATATATATATTTATAATATGTCTATAATATATACACTAGGAATTATGAAGACAAAACATATCACAGAGAGGCAGGAAATAAACAAAACGCAAAGGCATATCATTTACAGATCATTCCGCAGTCGAATCATGGTAATTAGACCATTTATATCACTGTTGTTTGGCTACACCGTAGTAAATCTCTCCTGATGGCTGTATTAGCCATGCTTTCACACAGATTACACTGCTTACTGTCCTTCTGATACCTATTGAACGTTCCACTGTAGTGCTAGGATGCACGACTGGCTGTGCCAGAAAGCCCTTTTGCATTGTTCTCTGATCAAAGCTTGTTTAATTCGATCAAACTTTTAATTTGTTCAAGCGTTCTCTAACACACAGGCTGCGTTTTAAATAACACCTATTCCCTATATAGTGCACTACTTTTGACCAGCTCCATAAGGGCCCTAGTCAACAGTTGTGCACTGTATGGGGTTAGGGGGGTCATTTGGGACACAGTAACACAGAGATCAATGTAAAGCTGTAACGAAATGGTGGTTGTAACCAATTATTTACACAACCATTGAACAAGTCAATAGTGTCAATAGTTAATATTATGTCAACAATGTAAAGTGTATATGAATGACTCATGTGTCGCCCGTTTACAAAAGGTAAATGATCAGTCTCTTCAAACGTGCTTTTTCTTTACAATGTATATGCAGTAATATATGTTTAAATAACTTCTTAGCGCTAGGGGTCAGAATTTTTTATTTTTTTTAAATAACGTGCCCAACGTAAACTGACATTTTCTCTGGCCCAGATCGTAGAAAATGCATATAATTTACAGATTAGGATAGAAAACACTCCAAAGTTTCCAAAACTGTCAAAATATTGTCTGTGAGTATAACAATACTTATTCTGCAAGCAAAAACCTGAGAGAATGTAACCCGGAAGTGATATATATATATATATATATTTTTTAATCTGTGTTCCCTGGCCCGTCTAACCTCCATTTAAAGGGGTATCAACCAGATTCCTTTTCCAATGGCTTCCTCAGGCTGTGACCAGGCTTTAGACATAGTTTCAGGCTTTGATTTTGAAAAATGAGCTAGTTTTTTCAAAAGTAGTCAGGTGTCCTCTGAATATTTCCTGCGCGCTGTGAATAGGTTATGGTCCGGGTAAAATATTATCGATTATTTTTGTTAAAAACAACCTGAGGATTGATTATAAAAAACATTTGACATGTTTCTACGACCATTACGGATACTTTTTGGAATTTGTCGAACGGAACACGGCTTTGATTTTCTGAACATAATGCGCAACCCAAATGGCGTTTTTTTGTGATTAAAGTAATATTTATCGAACAAAAATAACATCTGTTGTGTAACTGGGAGTCTCGTGAGTGGTAACATAAGAATATTATCAAAGGTAAGCGATTAATTTCATTGCTTTTCTGACTTTCGTGACCAAGCTAACCAAGCTAATATAAGGCTAGCTGTTGTAGCATTGAAAGCTACACTCACAAAAGCTGGGATTTCTTTCGCTGTAAAATATATTTTCAAAATCTGACACGATAGGTGGATTACCAACAAGCTAAGCTGTGTTTTGGTATATTTCACTTGTGATTGCATGATTATAAATATTTTTAGTAATATTTTTGCATTTGGCGCCCTGCAATTCGAGCGGTTGTTTAGGAAAGGGATCCCGTAAAAGGGATCCGTAAGGCAGAGAAGTTAACTTCTTGTCAATAGGGGGGCGCCATTTCGACTTTGTAAAAATTCGTTCCGAAATTAAACTGCCTCGTACTCAATTCTTGCTTGTACAATATGCATATTATTATTACTATTGGATAGAAAACACTCTCTAGTTTCTAAAACCGTTTGAATTATTTCTCTGAGTGAAACAGAACTCATTCTGCAGCACACTTCCTGTCAAGGAGTGAGATTTCTGAAATCGAGGTCTCTGTTCTAGGGTCAGTTTATAAATTCCCATGTAAGCTATGGGGCTACATGCACTGTATACGCCTTCCTCTAGATGTCAGTAAGCGGTGATAATTTGAATGGAGTGGATTGCACCATCTGGGGCACTATAAAAGCTCTTGGAACGGAAGGTCCGTTCTTTTCAACGGGGCTCCTGGCGCAGGAGGGACATCACAATGACGTCCTGAAAAGCTTTCGTTTTAGCAGTTCTATATCTCCGGCTCTGATTTAATTTGATTTTTGTCTTAAAAACTTCATAAGGTAGTTAATTTAAACCGACTTATAGCAGTTTATATCAGTTTATTGCGATTTTCTGGAATTTCTTTGTCACGCGCTATCGCTAGTTGGACACCTCTCCGGCACATGGCTAGCGTTAGCTGCTATTTCTACAGGAGAAGAGGACATCTTTCAACCAAAAGACGATTGTTCTGGAGAAAGGACACCTTGCCCAAGATTCTGATGGAAGCTCGTCAAATAGTAAGAAGTCTTTATGCTGTTAATTCGTATTTATGTTGACAAATGTTAAACAATATTTCCGCCATGAATTTCGGTGCGGTCTCGCTTTAGCGCACGCTGTATGCGCAGTAACGTTAATTTTAAAAATCTAACACAGCGGTTGCATTAAGAACTAATGTATCTTTCATTTGCTGTCCAACCTGTATTTTTTTGTCAAGTTTATGAATAGTTATCGATTAGATTAGGTGCCTCTCCAAGATGGCGCCGGACAGATTGCTTGAAGTTTGGCCACTACTCACATTGTATAACCACGATTTGTGCCGCTACATATGCACATTTTCGAACAAACCCTATATGCATTGTGTAATATGATGTTACAGGGCTGTCATCTGAAGAAGTTTATGAAGGTTAGTCAAAAATTATATATATTTTGCTTGCTTGTTACGATCGCTAACATTTGCTGCTGGTAAATGGTGTTGTGTTTCTGGCTATTGTGGTAAGCTAATATAATGCTATATTGTGTTTTCGCTGTAAAACACTTAAAAAATCTGAAACATTGGCTGGATTCACAAGATGTTTGTCTTTCATTTGCTGTACGCTGTGTATTTTTCAGAAATGTTTTATGATGAGTATTTAGGTAATTCACGTTGCTCTCTGTAGTTATTCTAGTCGCTTTGGTGAGAGTTGTGATGGTGGCTGCAATGGTAAACTATGATTTATACCTGAAATATGCACATTTTTCTAACAAAACATATGCTATACAATAAATATGTTATCAGACTGTCATCTGATGAAGTTGTTTCTTGGTTAGTGGCAATTTATATCTTTATTTGGTCGAATTTGTGATAGCTACTGATGCAGTAAAAAAATGGTGGAGTAAAAAAAGTGGTGTCTTTTGCTAACGTGGTTAGCTAATAGATTTACATATTGTGTCTTCCCTGTAAAACATTTTAAAAATCAGAAATGATGGCTGGATTCACAAGATGTGTATCTTTCATCTGGTGTCTTGGACTTGTGATTTAATGATATTTAGATGCTAGTATTTACTTGTGACGCTATGCTAGGCTATGCTAGTCAGCTTTTTTACTGATGGGGGTGCTCCCGGATCCGGGATTGGGAGGAATTAGAGGTTAATCCTACCAATCATATACATCCTGCTTTCCCCCACATCGACAATATCTTGTATGATATATATACAGTACATATTTTAACTGAAAAGACCACAGTAACACGCCACCTTTACCTGGTGTAACGGCTTTCTTCCTGGGATGAAGGAGAGGACCAAAACGCAGCGCGGCTAGTGTTCAACATGTTTAATAAAGAATAATAACGTGAACACTACAAGCTACAAAACAATAAATGTGAAAACCGAAAACAGTCCTATCTGGTGCAGAACACAAAGACAGGAAACAATCACCCACCAACCAACAGTGCAAACAGGCTACCTTAATATGGTTCCCAATCAGAGACAATGACCTGCCTCTGATTGAGAACCATATTAGGCCAAACAACAAACCCAACATAGAAACACAAAACATAGACTACACCCACCCAGCTCACGTCCTGACCAACTAAACAAAGACTAAACAAAGGAAATAAGGTCAGGAACGTGACACCTGGTAATTCCTTACTTTCTATAACATTAATTTTCTAAAGACTATGGTACCACGCCATCTTTACCTGGTAGTTCCTTACTTCCTATAACATTCATTTTCTAAAGACTATGGTAACACGCCATCTTTACCCGGTAGTTCCTTACTTCCTATAACATTCATTTTCTAAAGACTATGGTACCACGCCATCTTTACCTGGTAATTCCTTACTTCCTATAACATTAATTTTCTAAAGACTATGGTACCACGCCATCTTATCCGGTAGTTCCTTACTTCCTATAACATTCATTTTCTAAAGCTACTCCCCACAATCACATCATTGAAAGGCTTAACTACCCTGGAATTCATTCAATCATTCTGTCCGTTTTCTGCATTAATCCACATTGTGTAATCATGGTGGAAAGTCAGGTGTTATGGTAGCTAATCAAGATATGGGTTCTTCTGGGCCGTGGTTTAACCCTTGTGTTGTCTTAAGGGTAAAACATGACCCACCACTATGTTTAACTGAAGGGAAAACCCCCTAAATTATATTTTTGCAATTTGAAATTTGATGACTTTTCCTAGAGTGACCTCAACATTAGAAAAAGTGAAACATCGCCTTTGTTCATATTTCCATGAAAGCTGTACACCACCAGGGTACAAAGGTTGTCTTAGGGTCAGTTAGTTACAAAATAATTTACACACCACAAAAAACCACAAAGACACACACACTCACTCACTCACACACACACACACACACACACACACACACACACACACACACACACACACACACACACACACACACACACACACACACACACACACACACACACACACACACACACACACACACACACACACACACACACACACACACACACACACACACACACACTCAGGCGTGGACAACCTGGACAAGGAAATTGGAACTGGAGGAGGATGACTGCCCGCTGGCCCCTGTTCATCTTACATAACATCATTGATGTGTCTTCATACAATGCTTTTTTGATATTGAACAAGACCAACCCTACCTGGATGCCTGATAAGCGGAACAAGAGGAGGGTGTTCCTGGAGCAGCTGGGAAAGGCACTTATAACCCCACACATTCAAAGAAGGGAGCGCCTCCCCAGCACAGCAGCCTTTGCAGCGCTTGTGAAAGCTGTTCAGGTGGCTGAATCTTGTCCTGATAAACCTGAGGCTGCAGCTGGGGCAGGCAAGAGGAGGAGATGCCACTTCTGCCCCCCAAAGAAGGACTGTAAAACAAATACTATGTGCTGCACATTTGAGAAATACATCTGCAAAGTCCGTGCACACACGCTTGCGTACTGTCCTACATGTGGTAATTACAGATGATTGATTCATCTTCTTTACATTTTTGTTATGTATCTTTTATCTAATTTGAGTATTATTTGTTGTTGTTTATTCACCTTGTGGGTGGGGGCAATGGTTAAAAAAAATGTGAGAAGACTAGTATTTTGTAGTTGAATTCCTCATTGTACAGTATGTAAGAGTATATCACTACGTTTCCAAAAACATTTCAAGACGTTTATTGTTTCCCTTCAATAAAATGCATTCAAAACTACTTCCTGCACATTTCTGCTACTTTCTTAGGTTATACAAGTGCTATATCTTGCTAAAAAAAGTGTATGTTTACATCTATGCAGTACCTTTAGCAATAATAATAATAAACCTCTACTTTAGTAAAGAAAACAATTATGACAGGTGTGTTGTAATAAAAACGAGTGGTGTCCACTGATTAAACGCAGTCTTTCTGCATTGTCAAGAGGGAAAACCCAGATATTCACAAAGTTTGTTTTGAATGACAGGTTGTTTCTTCACGCAAAATAGATTTAGGGTTTAAAATTCAATTAAGCTGCTTTATTTTAGGGGTTTAGTGAAGGCCGGTCATTTTTTACCCTTAGGACAAGGGGAGTATACAGAATGTTAAGACTACACAAGGGTTAAAAGTAGTGCACTATATAGGGAACAGAGGTTCATTTGGGACACACATTTGGTCTTGGTAGTTTAGGTAAAGACCGAGGCCACAACCCAAATGCCACTTTAGGCCCTATGTCATGGACTATGCCTAGGGCGGGGGTCACCGCCTTGTTAGCATTTACACAAGATCCTTCAGAGCAGTACAGCTGAAATACTTGTTCAGTCATTATGAACCATTAAAAAATTAATGGTGGCCAGCCCACTTCTATTCGCTCTTACATCGCTCAGCCAGATAATTATATTCTTGTGCTTTGGGGCATTCAGGGAAAGGTGGGTGAATATGAGAGAGAGCCAGAGAGAGAGATACAAAGAGAGGAGAGATAAAGAAGAGAGAGAGATAGACAAAGAGCGAGAGGGAGAAAGAGAGCGAGCGAGAGAGGGAGAGGGAGAGAGAGCGAGTGAGAGATTAAAGTCTCCCAAATTCTGATTCTGATATCCTGGCCTTCAGTAATCTGGTGGCATGGCTAATTTCTAATGGGCTCAGTTAACTTTTAGAGGCCATTAGAGTTAATGTAGTATTATGGTGAGGCTTTGCTACAGTGGATACATCGAAGATCCATGCGAGATAAGACCGCTAGTGGAGAGGATCACCTAAAACCCAGGAGAAGAAAGGGAACAGAGAACAGCAGGGAGATAGTGAACAGTAAAGCCAATGAGATTGACAGAGAACAGCAGGGAGATAGTGAACAGTAAAGCCAATGAGATTGACAGAGAACAGCAGGGAGATAGTGAACAGTAAAGCCAATGAGATTGGCAGAGAACAGCAGGGAGATAGTGAACAGTAAAGCCAATGAGATTGACAGAGAACAGCAGGGAGATAGTGAACAGTAAAGCCAATGAGATTGACAGAGAACAGGAGGGAGATAGTGAACAGTAAAGCCAATGAGATTGACAGAGAACAGCAGGGAGATAGTGAACAGTAAAGCCAATGAGATTGACAGAGAACAGCAGGGAGATAGTGAACAGTAAAGCCAATGAGATTGACAGAGAACAGGAGGGAGATAGTGAACAGTAAAGCCAATGAGATTGACAGAGAACAGCAGGGAGATAGTGAACAGTAAAGCCAATGAGATTGACAGAGAACAGCAGGGAGATAGTGAACAGTAAAGCCAATGAGATTGACAGAGAACAGCAGGGAGATAGTGAACAGTAAAGCCAATGAGATTGACAGAGAACAGCAGGGAGATAGTGAACAGTAAAGCCAATGAGATTGACAGAGAACAGGAGGGAGATAGTGAACAGTAAAGCCAATGAGATTGACAGAGAACAGCAGGGAGATAGTGAACAGTAAAGCCAATGAGATTGACAGAGAACAGGAGGGAGATAGTGAACAGTAAAGCCAATGAGATTGACAGAGAACAGCAGGGAGATAGTGAACAGTAAAGCCAATGAGATTGACAGAGAACAGCAGGGAGATAGTGAGCAGTAAAGCCAATGAGATTGGCAGAGAACAGGAGGGAGATAGTGAGCAGTAAAGCCAATGAGATTGACAGAGAACAGCAGGGAGATAGTGAACAGTAAAGCCAATGAGATTGACAGAGAACAGGAGGGAGATAGTGAACAGTAAAGCCAATGAGATTGACAGAGAACAGCAGGGAGATAGTGAACAGTAAAGCCAATGAGATTGACAGAGAACAGGAGGGAGATAGTGAACAGTAAAGCCAATGAGATTGACAGAGAACAGCAGGGAGATAGTGAACAGTAAAGCCAATGAGATTGACAGAGAACAGCAGGGAGATAGTGAGCAGTAAAGCCAATGAGATTGGCAGAGAACAGGAGGGAGATAGTGAGCAGTAAAGCCAATGAGATTGACAGAGAACAGCAGGGAGATAGTGAACAGTAAAGCCAATGAGATTGACAGAGAACAGCAGGGAGATAGTGAACAGTAAAGCCAATGAGATTGACAGAGAACAGCAGGGAGATAGTGAACAGTAAAGCCAATGAGATTGACAGAGAACAGCAGGGAGATAGTGAACAGTAAAGCCAATGAGATTGACGGAAAGAGAAATAAATCAGTCAATTAGAATAGGTGGTAAAACAGGGAGCTTAAACAATCAACAGTTAACATTACTGTATAATAACTAGCTCATTGTTGCTTACTGTATAATACCTATCTCATTGATGCTTACTGTATAATACCTATCTCATTGTTGCTTACTGTATAATAACTAGCTAATTGTTGCTTACTGTATAATAACTAGCTCATTGATGCTTACAGTGTAATACCTATCTCATTGATGCTTACTGTATATTAACTAGCTCATTGTTGCTTACTGTATAATAACTAGCTCATTGACATTACTGTATAATAACTAGCTCATTGTTGCTTACTGTATAATAACTAGCTCATTGTTGCTTACTGTATAATAACTAGCTCATTGACATTACTGTATAATAACTAGCTCATTGACATTACTGTATAATAACTAGCTCATTGATGCTTACTGTATAATAACTAGCTCATTGTTGCTTACTGTATAATAACTCGCTCATTGTTGCTTACTGTATAATAATTAGCTCATTGTTGCTTACTGTATAATAACTAGCTCATTGTTGCTTACTGTATAATAACTAACTCATTGATGCTTACTGTATAATACCTATCTCATTGATGCTTACTGTATAATAACTAGCTCATTGACATTACTGTATAATAACTAGCTCATTGTTGCTTACTGTATAATAACTAACTCATTGTTGCTTACTGTATAATAACTAGCTCATTGATGCTTACTGTATAATAACTAGCTCATTGTTGCTTACTGTATAATAACTAGCTCATTGACATTACTGTATAATAACTAGCTCATTGACATTACTGTATAATAACTAGCTCATTGATGCTTACTGTATAATACCTATCTCATTGATGCTTACTGTATAATACCTATCTCATTGATGCTTACTGTATAATAACTAGCTCATTGACATTACTGTATATTAACTAGCTCATTGTTGCTTACTGTATAATAACTAGCTCATTGACATTACTGTATAATAACTAACTCATTGTTGCTTACTGTATAATACCTATCTCATTGATGCTTACTGTATAATACCTATCTCATTGATGCTTACTGTATAATAACTAGCTCATTGATGCTTACTGTATAATAACTAGCTCATTGACATTACTGTATAATAACTAGCTCATTGATGCTTACTGTATAATAACTAGCTCATTGTTGCTTACTGTATAATAACTAGCTCATTGTTGCTTACTGTATAATAACTAGCTCATTGATGCTTACTGTATAATACCTATCTCATTGTTACTTACTGTATATTAACTAGCTCATTGTTGCTTACTGTATAATAACTAGCTCATTGACATTACTGTATAATAACTAACTCATTGTTGCTTACTGTATAATACCTATCTCATTGATGCTTACTGTATAATACCTATCTCATTGATGCTTACTGTATAATACCTATCTCATTGTTGCTTACTGTATAATAACTAGCTCATTGTTGCTTACTGTATAATAACTAGCTCATTGACATTACTGTATAATAACTAGCTCATTGATGCTTACTGTATAATAACTAGCTCATTGACATTACTGTATAATACCTATCTCATTGATGCTTACTGTATAATACCTATCTCATTGTTGCTTACTGTACAATAACTAGCTCATTAAATAATATACACAGACATTCGCGAACATCCTCACATGCACAAACAAAAATAAACGCACACACACCCTAGGAGAGAGAGAGAGAAACACACACTACAGCCCTCTTTGATTTATATTTGTGTTATCCTCTAGCCTTGTTTGATCTCAGTCATTCCCCTGTTTACATTGACATTTACAGGGCCACCTTGGAAAGCTTCATTTGTACTGGAATTAAAGGATCAGTGCAGCCGTTTCTATCTCAACATCAAATCATTTCTGTGTACCTTAATGTGATTGCTTTCAATCAAAATGGTCAAAAAGAAAAACAAAAATGGCTTCTTAGCTAGAGCAATTTCTCATGCAATAATTTTGATAGGACTGTCTGGGAGCGGTCTGTGGGGAGGGGAACACTGAAAACTGTTACTGGCAGAGAGGTTTGTAACTCTTTTTCTTATTCGTCCGTTAACTAATTTATTGATGTCACCAGTCAGGCCAAAACTCTGGCGTACCAAAAGAAGGGCTATTTTCAAACAGCACAGTATCACTGGTTCTATTAACATTGCTATTAAATAACTGGTGGTCGAGGTTCTGTTTACACTGTTATTAAACAACTGGTGGTCGATGTTCTGTTTACATTGTTATTAAATAACTGGTGGTCGAGGTTCTGTTTACATTGTTATTAAATAACTGGTGGTCGAGGTTCTGTTTACATTGTTATTAAATAACTGGTGGTCGAGGTTCTGTTTACACTGTTATTAAATAACTGGTGGTCGAGGTTCTGTTTACACTGTTATTAAATAAATGGTGGTCGAGGTTCTGTTTACATTGTTATTAACTTTTTATGGCTGCAGGGGCAGTATTGAGTAGCTCTGATTAAAGGTGCCCATTTCAAACGGCCTCGTACTCAATTCTTGCTCGTACAATATGCGTATTATTATTACTATTGGATAGAAAACACTCTCTAGTTTCTAAAACCGTTTGAATTATATCTGTGAGTCAAACAGAACTCATTTGGCACAAACTTCCTGACCAGGAAGTGGAAAGTCTGAAATCGATGCTCTGTTCTACTTCCTGCCTATACATGGGCATGATACGTATTAGTATACGTGCACTTCATACACCTTCCCCTGGATGTCAAGAAGCGGTGAGAGAAGAAATTTCGTGTTTATCTTGGTCTGAAGTGGAATACAAGCTCTTTGTATGACGTGTCCGCCCATTTCCTGTTTTCTGGAGAGCGCGAAAGGGGACATGGATTTGCCTTCTGTTTAGCTGCCGTTATAGGCGACTAATATCTCCGGCTTTGATTTTATTTGATACATGTGACCATATCATCGTAAAGTATGTTTTTTCAATATAGTTTCATCAGATTATTGAAAATTTTTCGGGAGTTTTGCCGTGTTCCGTTCTCTTCCGTTTGTTGACATGGAGAGCTTTGTGCCACTTGGCAAGTGCGCTTGCTAAATCGAGAGGGAAAATGAACGTTCTAAATCCAAACAACGATTGTTCTTGACAAAGGACACCTTGTCCAACATTCTGATGGAAGATCACCAAAAGTAAGAAACATTTTATGGTGCTATTTCATATATCTGTCGTGCATGTGAACTAGTTGTCGGCGCCCAACGTTTGGGTACTCAGCTATACCGAAGCTGGATGTCGTAATGAAGTTATTTTTTAGAATTCTAACACTGCGATTTCATTAAGAACTAATGGATCTATCATTTCCTATACAACATGTATTTTTTAGTTATGTTTATGAATAGCTATTTGGTCAGAATATGTGTGTCAGAAAACGTGTCAGAAAAATATCGTTGCTGTTTAGACGTTGTGGAAAAAGTAGCTAAGTTAGCACAATGTGTAACCACTGATTTCAGCTCTAAATATGCACATTTTCGAACAAAACATAAGTGTATGTATAACCTGATGTTATAGGACTGTCATCTGATGAAGAATATCAAGGTTAGTCAAAAAATATATATATTTTACTGGTTTGTTACGATCGCTAACTTTTGCTACTGGGAAATGGCTTGTCTTTCTGGCTATTGTGGTAAGCTAATATAACGCTATATTGTGTTTTCGCTGTAAAACACTTAATAAATCGGAAATATTGGCTGGAATCACAAGATGCCTGTCTTTCATTTGCTGTACACTATGTATTTTTCAGAAATGTTTTATGATGAGTAATTAGGTATTTGACGTTGGTGTCTGTAATTATTATGGCTGCTTTCGGTGCAATTTCTGATTGTAGCTGCAATGTAAACTATGATTTATACCTGAAATATGCACATTTTTCGAACAAAACATAGATTTATTGTATAACATGTTATAAGACTGTCATCTGATGAAGTTGTTTGTTGGTTAGTTTGGTTGGTTCTTGGTTAGTTAGGTTGGCTTTGTGCATGCTACCTGTGCTGTGAAAAATGTCTGTCCTTTTTTTGTATTTGGTGGTGAGCTAACATAAATATACGTGCTGTTTTTGCTGTAAAACATTTTAAAAATCGGACATGTTGGCTGGATTCACAAGATGTGTACCTTTCATTTGCTGTATTGGACTTGTTAATGTGTGAAAGTTAAATATTAATTTCGCGCCCTGCACTTGAGCTGGCTGTTGTCATAAGTGTACCGACGTCGGGCTTGCAGCCATAAGAAGTTAAATAACTGGTGGTCCAGGTTCTTTTTACATTGTTATTAAATAACTGGTGGTCCAGGTTCTGTTTACACTGTTATTAAATAACTGGTGGTCGAGGTTCTGTTTACATTGTTATTAAATAACTAGTGGTCCAGGTTCTGTTTACATTGTTATTAAATAACTGGTGGTCGATGTTCTGTTTACATTGTTATTAAATAACTAGTGGTCCAGGTTCTGTTTACATTGTTATTAAATAACTGGTGGTCGATGTTCTGTTTACATTGTTATTAAATAACTGGTGGTCTAGGTTCTGTTTACATTGTTATTAAATAACTGGTGGTCGATGTTCTGTTTACATTGTTATTAAATAACTGGTGGTCGATGTTCTGTTTACATTGTTATTAAATAACTGGTGGTCCAGGTTCTGTTTACATTGTTATTAAATAACTGGTGGTCGAGGTTCTGTTTACACTGTTATTAAATAACTGGTGGTCCAGGTTCTGTTTGTGTTGGTATTTAATGTCTGATATACAGTGCATTCGGAAAATATTCAGACTCCTTGACATTTTCCACATTTTGTTATTTTACTGCCTTATTCTAAAATATATAAAAAACACTCAGTAATCTACGCACAATACTCCATAATGGCAAAAACATGACAGGTTTTAGAAAAGTTTGCAAATGTATTAAAAATAAAAAACTGAAAAACCTTATTTATATAAGTATTCAGACCCTTTGCTATGAGACTCAAAATTGAGCTCAGGTACATCCTGTTTCCATTGATCATCCTTGAGATGTTTCAACATTCCAAGACAGGATTGTGTCAAGGTACAGATCTGGGGAAGGGTACCAAAAAAAATCTGCAGCATTGAAGGTCCCCAAGAACACAGTGGCCTCCATCATTCTAAAATGGAAGACGTTTGGAACAACCAAGACTCGTCCTAGAGCTGGCCGCCCGGCCAAACTGAGCAATCGGGGGAGAAGGGTTTTGGTCACTGTCACGACTTCCGCCTAAGTTGGTCCCTCTCCTTGTTCGGGGCGGCATTCGGCGGTCGACGTCACCGGTTTTCTAGCCGCCACCGATCTACTTTTCATTTTCCATTTGTTTTGTCTTCATTGTACACACCTGGTTTCTATTCCCATAATCATGTTCCTTATTTAACCCTCTGGTTCCCTCCATGGTTCTTTGTGTGTTTGTTCTGTGTTAAGCTGTCGCTACATGTTTGTGAGCTGGATTGTTTTCCCTGCGTGGAAATTATTTTGTTGTCGTCTTGAGTAAGGTCCGTTAATACTCATCCTCTGTGTCCTGCGCCGTCCCACCTGCTGCACACCGACCCTTGACAGTCGCCTTCCAACAGGACAACGACCCTAAGCACACAGTCAAGACAACGCAGGAGTGGCTTTGGGACAAGTCTTTGCAATGTCCTTGAGTGGCCTAGCCAGAGCCCGGACTTAACATCTGTGGAGACCCGATATAACATCTGTGGAGAGAACGGAAAATAACTGTGCGGCAACGCTCCCCATCCAACCTGACAGATCTTGAAAGGATCTGCAGAGAAGAATGGGATAAACTCCCCAAATGCAGGTGTGCCAAGCTTGTAGCACCATACCCAAGAAGACTCGAGGCTATAATTGCTGCCAAAGGTGCTTCAACAAAGTCCTGAATAAAGGGTCTGAAAGAAAATCCCAAAACAAGTTTTTGCTTTGTCATTATGGGGTATTGTGTGTAGTTTGAAGAGGGTGGAAAAAACGATGTAATCAATTTTAGAATAAGGCTGTAACGTAACAAAATGTGGAAAAAGTCAAGGGGTCTGAATACTTTATGAATGCACTGTACGTCTATTGCGGCATCCCAAATGATACCTATTCTCTATATTGTGAAATACTTTTGACCATGGTCCATAGAGCTATATAGGGAATAGGGTGCCATAGGGCTCTGGTCTAAAGTAGTGCAAATTGGGTGATAGGGAATAGGGTGCCATAGGGCTCTGGTCTAAAGTAGTGCACTATGTAGGGAATAGGGTGCCATAGGGTTCTGGTCTAAAGTAGTGCACTATATACGGAATAGGGTTCCATTTAGGACACACAGTACATGTGTCTGGCCTCGTTGCCTGAACCATGGTCGTTGGCCGTTGTAAATAATGTAAATTAGATCACATTTTCACAAATTGCACAAATCCAACTGATCTTTAAAGGGTTTATGCAATGTATTGTTGTTGGTTTCTATTACCTTTCCCACGTAATGACTCTGTATGTTGTCTATCCATCTGTAAAAAGCCAAATGTGATGTATTGGCTCCCCCATCTACTGTAACTCGAGATACGTTGATAGATCACAGAGGGCCTGTTTCCCAGACAAAGATTAAGTCTAGTCATGAGGTTCATGCTCTTTAGTCCAGGACGAGGTTTTAAATATGTTGTCTGGGAAACCCCAGAGTGTGATAGAAAGAGATAGGTTGCAAAATTACACTAACTTACCCAATATTTCAGGAATCAGGAGGAAATACTCAGGAAATCCTGAATCCTCCAACAAGGATTTCTGAAAAAGAAAATTTTAGAAAAATTACTGGAATTTAGCAACCTTCTCGTGATTAGTCATTGGATGGGTAAATGTTGAAAAGATTTTTGTTTATGAATCACCTTTCAGATATCACTTCTTTTAACCTCTAACGAGCCTCAACCCCGGATCCGGGATCACCCCCCACCCCCCCCCACACTGATTAGCATCGCTAGCATAGCGTCACAATTAAATAGTAGCATCTAAATATCATTAAATCACAAGTCCAAGACACCTAATGAAAGATACAGATCTTGTGAATAAAGCCACCATTTCAGATTTTTAAAATGTTTTACAGGGAAGACACAATATGTAAATCTATTAGCTAAACACGTTAGCAAAAGACACTATTTTTCTTTGTCCACCATTTTTTCTCAACACCAGTAGCTATCACCAATTCGGCTAAACTAAGATATTGATAGCCACTAACCAAGAAAAAACCTCATCAGATGACAGTCTGATAACATATTTATGGTATAGGATAGGTTTTGTTAGAAAAATGTGCATATTTCAGGTATAAATCATAGTTTGCCATTGCAGCCACCATCACAAATCTCACCAAAGCGACTAGAATTACTACAGAGAGCAACTTGTATTACCAATTTACTCATCATAAAACATTTCTTAAAAATACACAGCACATAGCAATGGAAAGACACAGATCTTGTGAATTCAGACAACATTTCAGATTTTCTAAGTGTTTTACGGCGAAAACACAATAAATCGTTATATTAGCATACCACATATGCAAACGTTACCCGAGCACTGATTCTAGCCAAAGAGAGCGATATCGTATCATCGCCAAAATATATTAATTTTTTCACTAACCTTCTCAGAATTCTTCAGATGACACTCCTGTAACATCATATTACAACATACATATAGAGTTTGTTCGAAAATGTGCATATTTAGCCATAAAAAACCGTGGTTATACAATGAAAATAGTAGCAAAACAAGCCTGGAAATGTCGGTCGCCATCTTTGAGTGATCTAGTTTAATCAATAGCTAATCATATACTTGACTAAAAAATACAGGGTTGACAGGAATCGAAAGACAAATTAGTTCTTAATGCAATCGCTGATTTACATTTTTTAAATTATCCTTACTTTTCAATACAGGTTGCGCCAAGCGAAGCTATACAAAACAAAATGGCGGCGTAAGCGTTTAACATTTTTCGACAGAAACACGATTTATCATCATAAATTGTTCTTACTGTGAGCTGTTCTTCCATCAGAATCTTGGGCAAAGAATCCTTTCTTGGGTCTAATCTTCTTTTGGTCGAAAGATGTCCACTTGTCCGTCGAAATGCCCACTAACGTACGACCGGGACCCCGAAACGTGCCCAGCGCTTCAAAGTGCACAACAAAGCAATGCCTCAAAATCGCACTAAAAGGATATAAATTGCTATACAACGGTTCAAATTAACTACCTTATGATGCTGTTAACACCTATAACGGGTAAAAACATGACCGGAGAAATATTACTGGCTAAACTAACGCTTGGAAGGAGGCGAGTCCGATGTCCTTCGCGCGCAAGGCGCAGGCAGCAAAGGGAAGCTACTTCCGGTATTTGCTGTTTTATACAGCCCCTGATTGCGCAATCGACTCCATTCAAAGCGTCATCACGCACTGACATCCAGGGGAAGACGTAAGAAGTGTCTGTTTCTCCATAGCATTTACACGGACCTTTAAACTGACTCCAGATCAGTGGCCAAAATGTTTGAAATCTGACTCCCTATCATGAAAAGTGCTGTAGATTGAGTTCTGTTTCACTCAGAGACAAAATTCCAACGGCTATAGAAACTAGAGAGTGTTTTCTATCCAATAATAATAATAATATGCATATTGTACGAGCAAGAATTGAGTAGGAAGCCGTTTAATCTGTAGTGCAAATTATGCTAATGCGAAACAGCACCCCCTATATTCGCAAGAAGTTAATTTACAATACTCAGCCACTTGAGGTTGGAATGGATTTTAGTTTACAAATCACCTCCATATATCACGTCTTTTAACCTTTCTGAACCACCCATCCCGGATCCGGGATAATTGTCATCAGAAACGCTGACTAGCATAGCGCCACAGGTAAATAATATTACTAGAAAATATTCATATTCATGAAATCACAAGTGCAACATTGCAAAACACAGCTTAGCCTTTTGTTAATCTACCTGTCGTCTCAGATTTTGAAATTATGCTTTACAGCGAAAGCAATACAAGTGTTTGTGTAAGTTTATCGATCGCTCGACAAAACAATAAGTACACTTAGCATCAGGAAAGCAATCAAATTAATCGTTTACCTTTGATGATCTTCGGATGTTTTCACTCACGAGACTCCCAGTTAGACAACAAATGTTCCTTTTGTTCCATAAAGATATTTTTTATATCCAAATACCTCCGTTAGTTTGCTGCGTTATGCCCATCACGACAACGCAGACAAAAATTCCAAATTATATCCATAATGCCCACAGAAAGATGTCAAACGTTTTTTATAATCCATCCTCAGGGTGTTTTTCAAAAATCTATTCGATAATATATCAACCGGGACAGTTGGCCTTTCTCTTTTGCGCACAAGTCACTCTGAGAGCCCCCACCTATCCACTTACGCAATGTGGTCGTTCACGCTCATTCTTCAAAATAAAAGCCTGAAACTATGTCTAAAGGCTGTTAACACCTTAGGGAAGCCATAGAAAAAGAAGTATGGTTGATATCCCTTTAAATGGGCAATAGGGATGCATAGGAACAGAGAGGTTTCAAAAATAGGGGCGCTTCCTGACTGGATTTTCCTCCGGTTTTCGCCTGCAATATCAGTTCTGTTTAACTCACAGACAATATTAAGACAGTTTTGGAAACTTTAGAGTGTTTTCTATCCTAATCTGACAATTATATGCATATTCTAGTTTCGGGGGCTGAGAAATAGGCAGTATCAAATGGGTACGTTTTTTAGCCAAAAACGAAAATACCGCCCCCTAGTCTTAAGAAGTTTTAATTAACAATACTCAGTCACTTGAGGTTTGAGAAGAGGCTTTAACCTGTTTGGCGTGCAAGCCCGACACCGGTACACTTATGACAACAGCCAGCTCAAAGTGCAGGGCGCGAAATTCAAAAGATTTTTTTTTTAAATATTTAACTTTCACACATTAACAAGTCCAATACAGCATATGAAAGGTACACATCTTGTGAATCAAGCCAACATGTCCGATTTTTAAAATGTTTTACAGGGAAGACAAAATATGTAAATCTATTAGCTAACCACGTTAGCAAAAGACACAACTTTTCTTACTCCATCAGGTTTTTACTCCATCAGTAGCTATCACAAATTCGACCAAATAAAGATATAAATAGCCACTAACCAAGAAACAACTTCATCAGATGACAGTCTGATAACATATTTATTGTATAGCATATGTTTTGTTCGAAAAATTTGCATATTTCAGGTATAAATCATAGTTTACATTTCAGCTACAATCAGAAATTGCACCGAAAGCAGCCATAATATTTACAGACACCAACGTCAAATACCTAATTACTCATCATAAAACATTTCTGAAAAATACATAGTGTACAGCAATTGAAAGACAGGCATCTTGTGATTCCAGACAATATTTCCGATTTATCAAGTGTTTTACAGCGAAAACACAATATAGCGTTATATTAGCTTAGCACAATAGCAAACATGACAACAGCATTGATTCAAGGCAAAAATAGCTATAACGTATAAACCACCAAAATATATTAATTGTTTCACTAACCTTCTCAGAATTCTTCAGATGACAGTCCTGTAACATCATATTACACAATGCATATAGAGTTTGTTCGAAAATGTGCATATTTAGCGGCACAAATCGTGCTTAGACAATGAGAATAGTGTCCATAACGTCAAGCAATCTGTCCGGCGCCATCTTGTAAAGGCACCTTTTCTTATCGAATACTATTCATAAACTTGACTAAAAAAATACAGGTTGGACAGCAATTGAAAGACAAATTAGTTCTTAATGCAATTGCTGAATTACATTTTTTAAATTAACCTTACTGCGCAATACAGGCTGCGATAACGCAAGGCTACACTGCAGGAAATGGCGTCTTATGCATTTGACATTTTTCAACAGAACAATGAATTATCAGCATAAATAGTTCTTACTTTTAGATGAACTCCCATCAGAATCTTGGGAAATGTGTCCTCTGTCCAAAATAATCGTTGCTAGGTTGGAGAACGTCGTCTTCAACGTTGCAATTAGCAATAAACAATAGCCATGTGGGCCAGAGATACCCAACTTCCTAAAACGTCACGAAAATAAATACCCGAAAATCGCAATATACTGACATAAACTGATATAATTCGGTTTAAAATAACAACATTACGATGTCTTCAACACCTATATCGAATAAAAACAGAGCCGGATATATCTAGGAGATAATACGGGAGCTTCTAAAATGACATGCCAAGACCCTTCCTGCGTCAGAGCGAAGAGTGGAAAGATGGGACACTTCGGTTCCAAGCAATTTATAACCTTTGGGACCTACGTAGAAACTCCATTTCAACTCTCCCTATTCGCTGACACCCAGTGGAAGGCGTATGCAGTGCATCTCAACCAATAGAGGACAGGCAAATTAATACACAGGTCTCAGAACAGCCAGCAAAATTCTGCATTATGACATACACATAGGAAAATTGCTCTAAGTCCAGTTCTGTTTCACCCACAGATATAATTCAAACGGTTTTAGAAACTAGAGAGTGTTTTCTATCCAATAGTAATAATAATATGCATATTGTACGAGCAAGAATTGAGTACGAGGCCTTTTTGAAATGGGCACCTTTTATCTGGCTACTCAATACTGCCCCTTGAGCCCAAAGAGGTTAACTAACGTTTAATTGATTTAAAATTAATTTACTGAAAAATGTAATTTACATAAGTATTCACACCCCTGAGTCAATACGTGTTAGAATCACCTTTGGCAGAAATTACAGCCGTGAGTCATTCTGGGTAAGTCTGTAAGAGCTTTGCACACCTGGTTTGAGCAACATTGTCCTATTATTCTATTTTAAACAATGTTGATCATTGCTAGACAATCATTGTCACATATTGCCATAGATTTTCAAGTAGATTTAAGTCCAAACTGTAATTCAGCCACTCAGGAACATTCACTGTCCTCTTGGTAAGTAGCTGCAGCGTAAATTTGGCCTTGTGTTTTACGTTATTGTCATGGGTAAAGGTGAATTCATCTCCCAGGGTCTGTTGGAAAGCAGACTGAACCAGGTTTTTTTCCAGGATTTTGCCTGTGCTTAGTTTTATTTCATTGTTATCCTGAAAAACGACATAGTCCTTAATGATTACAAGCATTCTCATAACATTATGCAGCTACCACTATCTTTGAAAACATGGAGAGTGTTGTATTGGATTTTCCCCAAACGTAACACTTTGTATTCAGGGCAAAAAGTGAATTGCTTTGCCACCGTTTTGTGCAGTTTTACTTTAGTGCCTTGTTGCACACATATTGCATGTTTTGAAATATTTGTATTCTGTACAAGCTTCCTCCTTTTCACTCTGTCATTTAGGTTAGTATTGTGAAGTAACTACAATGTTGTTTATCCATCCTCAGTTTTCTCCTATTACAGCCATTCAACTCTGTAACTGTTTTAAAAAGTCACCATTGGCCTCATGGTGAAATCCCTGAACAGTTTCCTTCCTCTCCAGCAACTGAGTTAGGAAGGACGCCTGTATCTTTGTAGTGACTGGGTGTATTGATACACCATCCAAAGTGTAATTAACAACTTCACCATGCTCAAAGGGATATACAATTTTTTGTTTGTATTATTACAGAGACGAGGTAGTCATAACGAAATATGGTTAAACACTATGTGGCAGGAAGAGATGAGGGGAGTGGAGATTGAAGAGAGATACCTTGCAGCCCGCTGGTTCAACCCACAAGCCTTATATGGACTTCCTGCCCCAACGAGGCGAGCATGTGGATGATTAAGCCAGGGAGGGCTTGGGGATAAAAGAGGAAGTGGCCTGCACAAAGGGGACAGAGAATAGAGAGGGAAGAGTGTGGCATGGGAAGAGTGTGGCGTGAAGAGTGTGGCGGGAAGAGTTTGGTGTGGGAAGAGTGTGGTGGGAAGAGTTGAAGATTGTGGTGTGAAGGGTGTGTTGTGAAGAGTGTGGTGTGAAGAGCATGGTATGAAGTGTGTGGCATGAAAAGTGTGGTATGAAGAGTGTGGTATGAAGAGTTTGGTGGGAAGAGGTGTAGAGTGTGGTGTGAAGGGTGTGGTGTGAAGGGTGCGGTGTGAAGGGTGTGGTGTGAAGGGTGCGGTGTGAAGGGTGTGGTATGAAGAGTGTGGTGGGAAGAGTGTGGTATGAAGAGTGTGGTATGAAGAGTGTGGTATGAAGAGTGTGGTGGGAAGAGTGTGGTATGAAGAGTGTGATATGAAGAGTGTGGTATGAAGAGTGTGGTATGAAGAGTGTGGTGGGAAGAGTGTGGTATGAAGAGTGTGGTGGGAAGAGTGTGGTATGAAGAGTGTGGTATGAAGAGTGTGGTATGAAGAGTGTGGTATGAAGGGTGTGGTATGAAGAGTGTGGTATGAAGAGTGTGGTATGAAGAGTGTGGTATGAAGAGTGTGGTATGGAGGGTGTGGTATGAAGGGTGTGATATGAAGAGTGTGGTATGAAGAGTGTGGTGGGAAGAGTGTGGTATGAAGAGTGTGATATGAAGAGTGTGGTATGAAGAGTGTGGTATGAAGGGTGTGGTATGAAAAGTGTGGTATGAAGAGTGTGGTATGAAGAGTTTGGTATGAAGGGTGTGGTATGAAGAGTGTGGTATGAAGAGTGTGGTATGAAGAGTGTGGTATGAAGAGTGTGGTGGGAAGAGTGTGGTGGGAAGAGTGTGGTATGAAGAGTGTGGTATGAAGGGTGTGGTATGAAAAGTGTGGTATGAAGAGTGTGGTATGAAGAGTGTGGTATGAAGGGTGTGGTATGAAGAGTGTGGTATGAAGAGTGTTGTATGACGAGTTTGGTATGAAGAGTGTGTTATGAATTGTGTGGAATGAAGGGTGTGATATGAAGAGTGTGGTTGGAAGAGTGTGATATGAAGAGTGTGGTATGAAGAGTGTGGTATGAAGAGTGTGGTATGAAGAGTGTGGTATGAAGAGTGTGGTATGAAGGGTGTGATATGAATTGTGTGGTATGAAGAGTGTGGTATGAATTGTGTGGTATGAAGAGTGTGATATGAAGAGTGTGGTATGAAGAGTGTGGTATGAAGGGTGTGTTATGAAGAGTGTGGTATGAAGGGTGTGGTATGAAGAGTGTGGTATGAAGAGTGTGGTATGAAGAGTGTGGTATGAAGAGTGTGATATGAATTGTGTGGTATGAAGAGTGTGGCATGAAGAGTTTGGCATGAAGAGTTTGGTATGAAGAGTGTGGTATGAAGAGTGTGGTGTGAAGAGTGTGGTATGAAGAGTGTGGTGTGAAGAGTGTGAGTACATGTTGTGACCTGGACTGTCTGATGCCCCCGCCACTGTGTACCGAACCGTTTTGGCTGAGGACCCGAGTTTTAGGATTACCCCTGGAGAACGGAACGGACGACGGATTGTGGGCTGTGAAATGGTTGGTGATCTCCCCCTCTTTTCCCCAGTGTGGAAAAACTCCCTAATAAACTCCCCATTTGCATTCCAGTTGTGCTCCTTGGTGCGTGTTTGGTTATTGAACTCGTTGATGTAGAAACACCACACCCTTTAACCTACTACAACTATTATTGCACACAGAGTGAGTCCATGCAACTTTATTATGTGACTTGTTAATCACAGTTTTACTCCAGAACTCTAGGGGTTAAATACTCCGTAACAAAGTGGTAGAATTCTTACTGACTCAAGACATGTCAGGTTTTCATTTTTAATACATTTTTGTAAAACCTTTGAAAAAACATAATTCCACTTTGACATTATGAGGTATTATGTGTGTAAAAGAGTGACAAAACAATCTAAACAAAATTTTGGAAAAAAAATTGTTAAGGAGTCAAAGGAATTCTTTCTGAGGGGAATATGCCATTTGGGACGCGTCCCATTATCATTATGGTCTTACTATCCTAATCGTTCGGTCAAAGGGTATGGTTGGCATTCCTGTTGGACATGTGATGTATATGCCCTGTCGTCTGGCTCCAAAAAAACAGCTCTGTGGGCCATTATCTCACACGAGGGTTACCTCCCTCACAGAACGAGAGGAGAACGTCACACTTCATCCAATAACTAATACTTCTACCCTGAGAGTGATTACACTGATTGGAAAGGAATATAAAAAAAGGGAATGAATATTGAGTTATTATTGGGACAAAAAGAGGGAGAGAGAGAGGAGCCAGTTGGATATCAAAATATATTATAATAAACGGTCAAACTGAGCAGTCGGTAAGCAATGAGAAACATTACTAGAATTGAACTGCCAGTTATTCATTGTTAATAAACAAGCAATAATTATGTGAGAAAAGTCAAACACCAAAAATTACCCCTAAGTATAAACATTATAAATAAACATTTGTGATATTAGAATCTCTTTATCATAACATACCCAACAATAACCTTTATTTTCACCCCGGTCTACCAACAGATATAGGTATGATTCCTCTGGTCCACACAGACCAGTTCTGTTCACCCCGGTCTACCAACAGATATAGTATGATTCCTCTGGTCCACACAGACCAGTTCTGTTCACCCCGGTCTACCAACAGATATAGTATGATTCCTCTGGTCCACACAGACCAGTTCTGTTCATCCCGGTCTACCAACAGATATAGTATGATTCCTCTGGTCCACACAGACCAGTTCTGTTCATCCCGGTCTACCAACAGATATAGTATGATTCCTCTGGTCCACACAGACCAGTTCTGTTCATCCCGGTCTACCAACAGATATAGTATGATTCCTCTGGTCCACACAGACCAGTTCTGTTCATCCCGGTCTACCAACAGATATAGGTATGATTCCTCTGGTCCACACAGACCAGTTCTGTTCACCCCGGTCTACCAACAGATATAGTATGATTCCTCTGGTCCACACAGACCAGTTCTGTTCATCCCGGTCTACCAACAGATATAGGTATGATTCCTCTGGTCCACACAGACCATTTCTGTTCACCCCGGTCTACCAACAGATATAGGTATGATTCCTCTGGTCCACACAGACCAGTTCTGTTCACCCCGGTCTACCAACAGATATAGTATGATTCCTCTGGTCCACACAGACCAGTTCTGTTCACCCCGGTCTACCAACAGATATAGTATGATTCCTCTGGTCCACACAGACCAGTTCTGTTCACCCCGGTCTACCAACAGATATAGTATGATTCCTCTGGTCCACACAGACCAGTTCTGTTCACCCCGGTCTACCAACAGATATAGTATGATTCCTCTGGTCCACACAGACCATTTCTGTTCACCCCGGTCTACCAACAGATATAGTATGATTCCTCTGGTCCACACAGACCAGTTCTGTTCACCCCGGTCTACCAACAGATATAGTATGATTCCTCTGGTCCACACAGACCAGTTCTGTTCACCCCGGTCTACCAACAGATATAGTATGATTCCTCTGGTCCACACAGACCAGTTCTGTTCACCCCGGTCTACCAACAGATATAGTATGATTCCTCTGGTCCACACAGACCAGTTCTGTTCACCCCGGTCTACCAACAGATATAGTATGATTCCTCTGGTCCACACAGACCAGTTCTGTTCACCCCGGTCTACCAACAGATATAGGTATGATTCCTCTGGTCCACACAGACCAGTTCTGTTCACCCCGGTCTACCAACAGATATAGGTATGATTCCTCTGGTCCACACAGACCATTTCTGTTCACCCCGGTCTACCAACAGATATAGGTATGATTCCTCTGGTCCACACAGACCAGTTCTGTTCACCCCGGTCTACCAACAGATATAGTATGATTCCTCTGGTCCACACAGACCAGTTCTGTTCACCCCGGTCTACCAACAGATATAGGTATGATTCCTCTGGTCCACACAGACCAGTTCTGTTCATCCCGGTCTACCAACAGATATAGGTATGATTCCTCTGGTCCACACAGACCAGTTCTGTTCACCCCGGTCTACCAACAGATATAGTATGATTCCTCTGGTCCACACAGACCAGTTCTGTTCACCCCAGTCTACCAACAGATATAGTATGATTCCTCTGGTCCACACAGACCAGTTCTGTTCATCCCGGTCTACCAACAGATATAGGTATGATTCCTCTGGTCCACACAGACCAGTTCTGTTCACCCCGGTCTACCAACAGATATAGTATGATTCCTCTGGTCCACACAGACCAGTTCTGTTCACCCCAGTCTACCAACAGATATAGGTATGATTCCTCTGGTCCACACAGACCAGTTCTGTTCACCCCGGTCTACCAACAGATATAGTATGATTCCTCTGGTCCACACAGACCAGTTCTGTTCACCCCGGTCTACCAACAGATATAGTATGATTCCTCTGGTCCACACAGACCAGTTCTGTTCACCCCGGTCTACCAACAGATATAGTATGATTCCTCTGGTCCACACAGACCAGTTCTGTTCACCCCGGTCTACCAACAGATATAGTATGATTCCTCTGGTCCACACAGACCAGTTCTGTTCACCCCGGTCTACCAACAGATATAGTATGATTCCTCTGGTCCACACAGACCAGTTCTGTTCACCCCGGTCTACCAACAGATATAGGTATGATTCCTCTGGTCCACACAGACCAGTTCTGTTCACCCCGGTCTACCAACAGATATAGTATGATTCCCCTGATTCAAAAGTAGCCCCAATTTCGTAAAGGAGCATTTAGGTAATATTACGGCTGTCTCTAAGTGTGTCCAAAAAGGATGGTTATGTGGCTCGACACAGTATCTAGCTGCATTATCTCTGCTTAGGAGCGGAGTGGATGCTATGAGAAAGAGAGAGGGGGCATCTCATTTAGCATTCTATTCCCTATATAGTGCAGTACTTCTGAGAAGAGCCCTATGGGCACTGGTCAACAGTAGTGCCCTAAACGACTGTAGGGAAGAGCATGCCATTTGGGATGCAGAGAAAAAGACACAGAGACCAATGTTGAGTTATGTGAATGAGATGGAGAGAGAGAGAGAGATGAGATAGAAGAGAGAGAGAGAGAGAGAGAGAGAGAGATGAGATAGAAGAGAGAGAAAGAGAGAGAGAGAGACAGAGAGAGAGAGAGAGAGAGAGAGAGAGAGAGAGAGAAGAGACAGAGACAGAGAAGAGAGAGAGAAGAGAGAGAGAGAGAGAGAAAGAGAGAGAGAGAGAGATGGTCCCAGGCCATTACCATGACACGGCTCTAACTAGGCCAATTTAAAAGGTAATAGAAAGAGATGGCTTTAAAGACATCACAGCGGTAAATTAATGTGATTATTGTGGATGGTCGCGTTCTCTCTTGGGTGAAGAATCCGACTAGTCGTGTCACTGGTAAATATGACAGAGGTTGAACTGAAGGAGATTGAGTCGAGGTGGTTGAGGAAAACCCCTGCTAGAGTATCATTCCTACAGTATATGTCCTACTGTATATGTCCTACTCTATATGTCCTACTGTATATATCCTACTGTATATGTCCTACTCTATATGTCCTACTGTATATGTCCTACTCTATATGTCCTACTGTATATGTCCTACTGTATATGTCCTACTGTATATGTCCTACTCTATATGTCCTACTGTATATATCCTACTGTATATGTCCTACTGTATATGTCCTACTGTATATGTCCTACTGTATATGTCCTACTGTATATGTCCTACAGTATATGTCCTACTGTATATGTCCTAACGTATGTGTCCTACTGTACATGTCCTACTGTATGTGTCCTACTGTATAGTTCTTACTGTATTTGTCCTACAGTATATGTCCAACAGTATGTGTCCTACTGTATATGTCCTACTGTATATGTCCAACAGTATGTGTCCTACAGTATATGTCCTACTGTATATATCCTACTGTATATGTCCTACTGTATATGTCCTACAGTATATGTCCTACAGTATATGTCCTACTGTATATGTCCTACTCTATATGTCCTACAGTATGTGTCCTACAGTATATATCCTACAGTATCTGTCCTACTGTATATGTCCTACTGTATATGTCCTACAGTATATGTCCTACAGTATATGTCCTACTGTATATGTCCTACTCTATATGTCCTACAGTATGTGTCCTACAGTATATATCCTACAGTATCTGTCCTACAGTATGTGTCCTACAGTATATATCCTACAGTATCTGTCCTAATGTATATGTCCAACAGTATGTGTCCTACAGTATGTGTCCTACAGTATCTGTCCTAATGTATATGTCCTACTCTATATGTCCTACAGTATATATCCTACAGTATATGTCCCACAGTGTGTGTCCTATAGTATCTGTCCTATTTTCTACATTGTAGAATAATAGTGAAGACATCAAACTATGAAATTACACATATGGAATCATGTACTAACCAAAAAAGTGTTAAACAAACCAACATTTATTTTATATTTGAGATTCTTTAAAGTAGCCACCCTTTACTTTGATGACAGCTTTGCATACTCTAGGCATTCTCTCAACCAGCTTCACCTGGAATTCTTTTCCAACAGTGTTGAAGAAGTTCTCACTTATGCTGAGCACTTGTTGGCTGCTTTACCTTCACTCTGCGGTCAACTCATCCCAAACCATCTCAATTGGGTTGAGGTCGGGTGATTGTGGAGGCCAGGTCATCTGATGCAGCACTCAATCACTCTCCTTCTTGGTCAATTAGCCCTTACACAGCCTGGAGGTGTGTTGGGTCATTGTCTTGTTGAAAAACAATTGATAGTCCCACTAAGCGCAAACCAGAAGGGACGGTGTATCGCTGCAGAATGCTGTGGTAGCCATACTGGTTAAGTGTACCTTAAATTCTAAATAAATCACTGACAGTGTCACCAGAAAAGCACCCCCACACCATCAAACTTCCTCCTCCATGCTTCACGGTGGGAAAAACACACGCGGAGATTGTCTGTTCACCTACTCTGCTTCTCACAAAGACAACAGAGGATGGAACCTAAAAGAACAGAGGACAGATTTCAATCGCCATTGCTCGTGTTTCTTGGCCCAAGCAAGTCTCTTCATATTATTGGTGTCCTTTAGTAGTGGTTTCTTTGCAGCAATTCAACCATGAAGGTCTGATTCACACAGTCTCCTCTGAACAGTTGATGTTGAGATGTGTCTGTTACTTGAACTCTGTGAAGCATTTATTTGGGCTGCAATTTCTGAGGCTGGTAACTCTAATGAACTTATCCTCTGCGGCAGAGGTTACTCTGGGTCTTCCTTTCCTGTGGCGGTTCTCATGAGAGCCAGTTTCATCATAGCGCTTGATGGTTTTTGCGACTGCACTTGAAGAAACGTTCAATGTTCTTGACATTTTCCGTATTGACTGACCTTCATGTCTAAAAGTAATGATGGACTGTCATTTTTCTTTGCTTATTTGAGCTGTACTTGACATAATATGGACTTGGTTTTTTACCAAGTAGGGCTATTTTCTGTATACCACCTCTACCTTGGCACAACACAACTGATTTTCTCAAACGCATTAAGAAGGAAAGAAATTCCACAAATTAACTTTTAACAAAGCACACCTGTTAATTGAAAAGCATTCCACCTCATGAAGCCGGTTGAGAGAATGCCAAAAGTGTGCAAAGATGTCATCAAGGCAAAGATTGTCTAACTGAAGAATCTACATGATATGCCCTACAGTATATGTCCTGCTTTATATTTCCTACTGTTGGACATATACTGTAGGAACATATACAGTAGGACAAATACAGTAGGACAGATACTGTAGGACAAATACTGTAGGACATATACAGTAGGACAAATACTGTAGGACAAATACTGTAGGACATATACTGTAGGACATATACAGTAGGACATATACAGTAGGACATATACTGTAGGACAAATACTGTAGGACATATACTGTAGGATATATACTGTAGGACAAATACTGTAGGACAAATACTGTAGGACATATACAGTAGGACATATACAGTAGGACATATACAGTAGGACATATACTGTAGGACATATACTGTAGAACACAAAGTAGGACACATGAAGTAGGCAATATATTGTTGGATATATACTGTCGAACGTATAATGTATACATATACTGTAAGACACACGGAGTAGGACATATACAGTAGGCCACATACCGTAGGACATTAACTATAGGACACACGGAGTAGGACATATACAGTAGGCCACATACCGTAGGACATAAACTATAGGACACATGAAGTAGGACATATACTGTATACAACCAAACGTTTGCTGGTTCGAATCCCTGAGCCGACTAGTAGTCAAATCTGTTGATGTGCCCTTGAGCAAGACATGTAAAAAGATTTAGGTGTCACGGCCGTTTAAAGGACCAAGGCGCAGCGTGATTAGAATCCATTCTTCTATTTATTAAACGAAGAACACTTAACAAACTCACAACACAACAAATCGAACCGTGAAGCCAACATAGTGCTCACAGGCAACTAAACAAGGACAACTACCCACACAGACAGGTGGGAAAAGGCAACCTAAGTATGGTTCTCAATCAGAGACAACGATAGACAGCTACCTCTGATTGAGAACCACACCCCGGCCAAACACATAGAAATAGAAAATCATAGAACATAGAACATAGACTGCCCACCCAAATCACACCCTGACCAAACCAAAACAGAGACATAAAACGCTCTCTACGGTCAGGGCGTGAAATTAGGCTTTTAGTTGAAAACAGTTCTTTGCAAAAGTGTTGGGCTTTTAGTAGTAAATCTAATTATTTCTGTCCCTAGTGGTCCAACCATTGGATTTGTGATGTAGAGGCACCTTGAGGGAAGAGTTTGATTTGAAATGCACTCCCTTCTACATGTCCTGGTGGTACCACGTCAATCCCAAATCAAATCACATGTTATTGGTCACATTGACATGGTTAGCAGATGTTAATGCGAGGTTTGCGAAATGCTTGCCCTTCTAGTTCCGACAGTACAGTAATATCTAACAAGTAATCTAACAATTACGCAACAAATAACTATGACACACAAATCTAAAGGATGGAATAATAATCGATGGCCGAGCGGCATAGGCAAGATGCAAAAGATGGTATAAGATACAGAATATACATATGGGATGAGTAATGTAGGATGTGTAAACATTATTTAAATGGCATTATTTAAAGTGAATAGTGATCCAGTGGCCAATGATTTGAAACTGCACAGAGCCTTTCAAAAGTATTCACCCCCATGGCTTTTTTCCTATTTTGTTGCATTAAAACCTGTAATTAAATTGATTTTTATCTGGATTTCATGTAATTGACATACACAAAAAAGTTCAAAAATACAAAAAAAAAAATACTTGTTTCAAAAAATTTCCTTTAGAAGTCACATAATTAGTTAAATAAAGTCCACCTGTGTGCAATCTAAGTGTCACATGATCTGTCACATGATCTCAGTATACAGTTGAAGTCAGAAGTTTACATACACCTTAGCCAAATACATTTGAACTCATCTTTTTCACAATTCCTGACATTTAATCCTAATAAAAATGTACTGTCTTAAGTCAGTTAGGATCAACCTTTTACTTTAAGAATGTGAAATGTCAGAATAATAGTAGAGAGAATTATTAATTTCAGCTATTATTTCTTTCATCACATTCCCAGTGGGTCAGACCTTTACATATACTCAATTAGTATATGGTAGCATTGCCTTTAAATTGTTTAACTTGGGTCAAACGATTCGAGTAGCCTTCCACAAGCTTCCCACAATAAATTAGGTGAATTTTGGCCCATTCCTCCTGACAGAGCTGGTGAAACTGAGTCAGGTTTGTATGCCTCCTTGCTCGCACACACTTTTTCAGTCCTGCCCAAAAATGTTCTATAGGATTGAGGTCAGGGCTTTGTGATGGCCACTCCAATACCTTGACTTTGTTGTCCTTATTAAGCCATTTTGCCACAACTTTGGAAATATGCTTGGCGTCATTGTCCATTTGGAAGACCCATTTGCGACCAAGCTTTAACTTCCTGACTGATGTCTTGAGATGTTGCTCAAATATATCCACACAATTTCCCTGCCACATGACGCCATCTATTTTGTGAAGTGCACCAGTCCCTCCTGCAGCAAAGCACCCCCACAACATGATGCTGCCACCCCCATGCTTCATGGTTGGGATGGTGTTCTTCGGCTTGCAAGCATCCCGCTTTTATCTCCAAACATAACGATGGTCATTATGGAAAAAACAGTTCTATTTTTGATTTATCAGACCAGATGACATTTCTCCAAAAAGTATGATCTTTGTCCCCATGTGCAGTTGCAAACCGTAGTCTGGCTTTTTTATGGCGATTTTGGAGCAGTGGCTTCTTCCTTGATGAGTGGCATTTCAGGTTATGTCGATATAGGACTCGTTTTACTGTGGATATAGATACTTTTGTTTCCTCCAGGATCTTCACAAGGTTTTTTGCTGTTGTTCTGGGATTGATTTGCTCTTTTCGCACCAAAGTACTTTCGTCTCGAGGAGACAGAACGCGTCTCCTTCCTGAGCGGTATGAAGGCTGCATGGTCCCATGGTGTTTATACTTGCGTACTATTGTTTGTACAGATGAACGTGGTACCTTCAGGCGTTTGGAAATTGCTCCCAAGGATGAACCTGAATTTTGGAGGTCTACAAAAACAATTCTGAGGTCTTGGCTGATTTCTTTTGATTTTCCCATGATGTCAAGCAAAGAGGCACTGAGGTTGAAAGTAGGCCTTGAAATACATCCACAGGTGCACCTCCAATTTACTCAACTGATGTCAATTAGCCCATCAGAAGCTTCTGAAGCCATGACATCATTTTCTGGAATTTTCTAAGCTGTTTAAAGGCACAGTCAACTTAGTGTATGTAAACTTCTGACCCACTGGAATTGTGATACAGTGAGTTATAAGTTAAATAATCTGTCTGTAAACAATTGTTGGAAAAATGACTTAGGTCATGCGCAAAGTCGATGTCCTAACCGATTTGCCAAAACTATAGTGTAATGCTCGTCAGAAGAAGTGGACCAAGGTGCAGCGTGGTACGTGTTCATGCTTCTTTATTAAATCCGAACACCAAACAAAACAACAAAAGAACAACGAACGTCACGTTCTGAAGGCTACACAGAGCTAACAAAAAACAACATGGTGGCAAAACATAAAAAGGGCTGCCTAAGTATGATTCCCAATTAGAGACAATGATAGACAGCTGTCCCTGATTGAGAACCATACACTGCCAAAACATAGAAACACAAAACCTAGAAATAAAGAACATAGAATGCCCACCCAAATCACACCCTGACCAAACAAAATAGAGACATAAAAAGGTCAGGGCGTGACATATAGTTTGTTAACAAGAAATTTGTGGAGTGGGTGAAAAATTAGTTTTAATGACTCCAACCTAAGTGTATGTAAACTTCCGACTTCAACTGTATGTACACCTGTTCTGAAAAGCCCCAGAGTATGCAACACCACTAAGCAATGGGTACCACCAAGAAAGCGGCACCACAAAGACCAAGGAGCTCTCGAAACAGGTCAGGGACAAAGTTGTGGAGAAGTACAGATCAGGGTTGGGATATAAAAAAAGATCCAAAACTTTGAACATTCCACGGAGCACCATTAAATCCACTATTAAAATATGGAAAGAATATGGCACCACAACAAACTTGCCAAGAGAGGGCCGCCCACCAAAACTCACAGACCAGACAAGGAGGGTATTAATCAGAGAGATAACAGAGAGACCATAGATAACGCAGAAGGAGCTGCAAAGCTCCACAGTGGAGATTGGAGTATCTGTCGATAGGACCACTTTAAACCGTACACTCCACAGAGCTGTGCTTTATTGAAGAGTGGCAAAAAGGCAATGCTTGGGGTAGGGGGCAGTATTTTCACCTCCGGATGAAAAGCCCAGAGTAAACGGCCTGCTACAAAGCCATGAAAGCTAGAATAGGCATTAGTAGATTTGGATAGAAAACACTCTGAAGTTTCTAAAACTGTTTGAATGATGTCTGTGAGTTCTACAGAACTCATCAGGCAGGCAAAAACCTGAGAAAAAATCCAACGAGGAAGTGGGAAATCTGAGGTTGGTCGATTTTCATCTCAGCTCCTATTGAAGATACAGTGGGATATTGGTAATGTTGCACTTCCTAAGGCTTCCACTAGATGTCGACAGTCGTTAGAACCTTGTCTGATGCCTCTACTGTGAAGTGGGGCCGAAGGAGAGAGGAATGAGTCAGGTCTATCAAGACCTGAACATGCCCTGACCATGCGCGTTCACGTGAGAGCGAGCTCTGTTCCATCGCACTTCTGAAAACAACTGAATACTCCGGTTGAAACATTATTGAAGAATTATGTTAAAAACATCCTAAAGATTGATTCAATACTTCGTTTGTCATGTTTTTACGGACTGTAATATAACTTTTTGAACTTTTCGTCCGTACTTTCCGCTGGACTTGCCCGCGCGTCGTGAGTTTGGAAAGTGTACTGAACGCTAGAACAACAAGGAGGAATTTGGACATAAATGATGGACATTATCGAACTAAACAAACATTTATTGTGGAACTGGGATTCCTGGGAGTGCATTCTGATGAAGATCAACAAAGGTAGGTGAATGTTTATAATGTTACTTCTGACTTCTGTTGACTGCATAATATGGCGGTTATATTTGTGTCTTGATTGGGCTCTGAGCGCCGACTCAGATTATTGCATGGTTTGCTTTTTTCGTAAAGCTTTTTTGAAATTTGACACAGCGGTTGCATTAAGGAGAAGTGGATCTAAAATTCCATGCATACCACTTGTATCTTTTAGCAATGTTTATGATGAGTATTCCTGTAAATTGATGTGGCTCTCTGCAAAATCAAAGGATGTTTTGGGACTTCTGAACGTAAGGCGCCAATGTAGACTTAGATTTTTGGATATAAATATGAACTTTACAGAACAAAACATACATGTATTGTGTAACATGAAGTCCTATGAGTGTCATCTGATGAAGATCATCAAAGGTTAGTTATACATTTGATCTATATTTCTGCTTTTTGTGAATCCTCTCTTTGGCTGGAAAAATATCTGTGTTATTCTGTGAATAGGCACTCACCTAACATAATCGTTTGGTTTGCTTCGTCGTAAAGCCTTTTTGAAATCAAACACTGTGGCTGGATTTACAACAAGTGTATCTTTAAAATGGAGTAAAATACATGTATGTTTGAGGAATTTTAATTATGGGATTTCTGTTGTTTTGAATTTGGCGCCCTGCAGTTTCACTGGCTGTTGAAGAGGGATGCTACCGACCCTAGAGAGGTTAAAGAAGAAAAAAATAAAAATAATAATAAATAAATAAGCAAACACGTTGCCTCCAAAAGACATGTGGGAGACTCCCCAAACATATGGAGAAGGTACTCTGGTCAGATGAGATTAAAATAGAGCTTTTTGGCTACTAAGGAAAATGCCATGTCTGGTGCAAACCCAACACCTCTCATCACCCCGAGAACACCATCCCCATAGTGAAGCACGGTGGTGACAGCATCATGCTGTGGGGATATTTTTCATCGGCAGGGACTGGGAAACTGGTAAGAATTGAAGGAATGATGGATGGTGCTAAATACAGAGAAATTATTGATGGAAACCTGTTTCAGTCTTCTGGAGATTTGAGACTGGGACGGAGGTTCACCTTCCAGCAGGACAATGACTCAAGCATACTGCTAAAGCAACACTCTAAATGACCACTAATCACACTAGAGCTGTCTGGTATAATGTAGATTACCACTAATCACACTAGAGCTGTCTGGTATGATGTAGATTACCACTAATCACACTAGAGCTGTATGGTATAATGTAAATTAACACTAATCACACTAGAGCTGTCTGGTATAATGTAGATTACCACTAATCACACTAGAGCTGTCTGGTATAATGTAGATTACCACTAATCACACTAGAGCTGTCTGGTATAATGTAGATTACCACTAATCACACTAGAGCTGTCTGGTATAATGTAAATTACCACTAATCACACTAGAGCTTTATGGTATAATGTAGATTACCACTAATCACACTAGAGCTGTCTGGTATTATGTAGATTACCACTAATCACACTAGAGCTGTATGGTATAATGTAGATTACCACTAATCACACTAGAGCTGTCTGGTATAATGTAGATTACCACTAATCACACTAGAGCTGTCTGGTATAATGTAGATTACCACTAATCACACTAGAGCTGTCTGGTATAATGTAGATTACCACTAATCACACTAGAGCTGTCTGGTATAATGTAGATTACCACTAATCACACTAGAGCTGTCTGGTATAATGTAAATTAACACTAATCCCACTAGAGCTGTCTGGTATAATGTAGATTACCACTAATCACACTAGAGCTGTCTGGTATAATGTAAATTAACACTAATCCCACTAGAGCTGTCTGGTATGATGTAGATTACGACTAATCACACTAGAGCTGTCTGGTATAATGTAGATTACCACTAATCACACTAGAGCTGTCTGGTATAATGTAGATTACCACTAATCACACTAGAGCTGTCTGGTATAATGTAGATTACCACTAATCACACTAGAGCTGTCTGGTATAATGTAGATTACCACTAATCACACTAGAGCTGTCTGGTATAATGTAGATTACCACTAATCACACTAGAGCTGTCTGGTATAATGTAGATTACCACTAATCACACTAGAGCTGTCTGATTTGACCAGGGCCAATAGGATGCCATTTCAAATGAAGTAGATGGCAGCCGTTGGTCTGGGAAGACAGCAGATGG